>NW_007251910.1:295272-307829 GCF_000164805.1 Carlito syrichta
TGAGTCATGTCAGCTGGCTAGCCAGCTGACTGGCTGGTTAAGTCAGCTATTTACGTGAGCTGGCTAGCCAGCAGCTAGGTAGTTAGCTAGCTAGTTAAGTCAGCTGGCTAGCTGGCTGGCCAACTAGTTAACTCAGTGAGTTAAGTCGGATGGCTAGCCAGCTGGATAGCTAGGTAGCTAGCTAGTTAAGTCAGCTGGCTAGCCAGCTGGAAAACTAGGTAGTTAGCTAGTCATATCAGCTGGCTAACCAGCTGGCCTGCTGGTTAAGTCAGATAGTGAATTGAGCTGGCTAGCCGATTGGCTATATAGGTGACTAGCTAGTAAAGTCAGCTGGTTATCTGACTGGATAACTAGGTGGTTGGCAAGTTAAGTCAGCTGGTTAGCAGTCTGGCCAGGTTGGTGGCCGGATAGTTAAGCCAGCTGGCTAGCCGGCTGACCAGCATGGTAGCTGGCAACTTAAGCTGGCTGACTAGCTGGCTGGCCAGCCAGCCAACTGGCTAGTTACGCAGGCAGGCTATCCGACTAGCAAGCCAGCCGACTGACTATTTAAGCCTGCTGGCTAGCCAGCTGCTCAGCCTCCTAGCTAGCTAGCTGGCTGCCTAGCCAGCTAGCCAGCAAGGTAACTTGCTAGTTAAGTCAGTTGGCTATCCTCTAGCCAGCTAGGTAGCTAACTGGTTAATTCACTGGCTAGCCAGTCAACTAGCATGTCATATAGTTAATTCAGCTAGCTAGACAGCTAGCTAGTTAAGTCAGCTGGCTAGCCAGTTGGCTAGTTAGGTAGTTAGCTAGTCATATCAGCTGGCTAACCAGCTGGCCTGCTGCTTAAGTCAGCTAGTGAATTGAGCTGGCTAGCCGATTGGCTATATAGGTGACTAGCTAGTTAAGTCAGCTGGTTATTCGGCTGGCTAACTAGGTGGTTGGAAAGTTAAGTCAGCTGGTTAGCAGCCTAGCCAGGTTGGTGGTCGGATAGTTAAGCCAACTGGCTAGCTGGCTTACCAGCATGGTGGCTAGCAAGTTAAACCACCTGGCTAGCTGGCTGGCCAGCCAGCCAGCTGGCTAGTTAAGCAGGCAGGCTATCTGACTAGCAAGCCAGTCGGCTGGCTATTTAAGCCTGCTGGCTAGCCAGCTGCTCAGCCTCCTAGCTAGCTAGCTGGCTGCCTAGCCAGCTAGTCAGCAAGGTAACTTGCTAGTTAAGCCAGTTGGCTAGCCTCTAGCCAACTAGGTAGCTAACTGGTTAATTCACTGGCTAGTCAGCCAACTAGCGTGTCATATAGTTAATTCAGCTAGCTAGACAGCTAACTAGTTAAGTCAGCTAGCAAGACAGCTAACTATTCAACTAGATTGTTAACTGAGTTAGCTAGTCAGGTTTCTAGTCAGCTAGTGATTTAAGTCAGCCAGCTAGTCAGAGAGCTACCTAGTTAAGTCACCTAGGTAAGTCAGCTGACTTCCCAGCTTGCTAGCTATGTAGCAAGCTCATTAATTCAGCTGAGTAGCAAGCAGGCCAGCTATTTAAGTCAGCTAGTTAAGTCAGCTGGCTACCCAGCTGGATGGCTAGTTAGCAAGTTAGTGAAGTCAACTGGCTAGCCAGCTGGCTACATAGATAGCTAGCCTGTTAACTCTGCTGGAAAGCCAGGTGGCTAGCTATGTAGTTAGCTCATCCTGTGAACTGGCAAGCTGGCTGGCTGGCTGGTTAAGTCAGCTACTTAAGTGAGCTGTCTAGCTAGCTTGCTAGCTAGTTGGCTAGCTAGTTAAGTCACCTGACTAGCCACCTGTCTAGCTAGTTAAGTCAGCGAGTTAGGTCAGCTGGCTAGATGGTTTGCTAGCTAGTTCACTAGCTAGTTATGCCAGCTGGCTAGCTGCCTGGCTATCTAGTTAAGGCAGCTAGTTAATTCGTCTGGTTAGCCAGCTATCTTGGTGGCTGTCAGGTTCACCTGGTTGCTTAGCAGTCTGGCCAGCTATGTGGGTGACTAGTTGAGCTGGCTGGCAAGCTGGCTGACGAGCAGGGTGGCTGGCTAGATAGTCAGCTAGCTAGCTAGCTAGTTAGCTAATGAGTTAATCAGCTGGTTGAGTCAGCTAGCTAGCTCGTTTGCTAACAAGTTAAATCAGATGATTAAGTCAGTTAGCTAGCAGGTTAGATAATGAGTAAGCTAACTAGTTAGCTAGTTGATTAATTAAGCTACCGAGTTAGGTAGCTAAATATTTAAGCCAGCTTGTTAGCAAAGTAGCTAGCTAATTAGCTAAATATTTAGCTCAGCTGGCTAAATAGGTAACTAGCTAATTACATAACTATTTAAGTCAGCTGGCTAGCTACGTATTTAAGGCAGCTAGTTAAGTGAGTCAGCTAGTTAAGTGAGTTATTTAAGTCAGCTGGTTGGCCATCTGGCTAGAAAGGTAATGAGCTAGTTAAGTCAGTTGGCTGGCCAGCTGACTAGCTAGTTAAGTCAGCTAGTTAATTAAGATGACTACCCAGCAGGCCGACTAGGTAGCTAGCTAGTTAAGTCAGCTGGCTAGCCAGCTGGCTAGTTGGTTAAGTCAGCTAGTTATGTCAGCTAGCTAGACACCTGGCTAGATAGTTATGTCAGCTTGTTAATCAGCTAGTTAACTGAGCAGGTTACACTTCAAGCTAGTTAATTCAGCTGGCTAACAAGCAGGCCAGCTAGTTAATCAGCTAGTTAATCAGCTAAAGCTGACTAGCTAGGTAGCAAGCTAATTAGCTCAGTTGGCTAGCCAGGTGGCTAACTAATGAAGTCAGCTAGTTGAGTCAGCTGGCAAGCCAGAGGGGTAGCTGTTAAAGTCAGCTAGTTAAATCGAGTAGATAGCCAACTGGCTATCTAGGTAACTAGCTATATAATTCAGTTTGCCAACCGCCTGGATAGATAGTGATATCAGCTAGTTACATAACTAGTAAAGTCAGCTAGTTAAGTCACCTGGCTAACCAGCTGACTAGCTGGTTAAGTCAGCTAATTAAGTCAAGTGCCTAGCCCACTGGCTACCTAGGTAGCTAGGTAGTTAAGTCAGCTGGCTAACAAGCTCACTAGCTGTTTAAGTCAGCTAGTTAATTCTGCTGACCATCCAGCCTGCTAGCTAGGTAACTAGCTAGTTAAGTCTACTGGCTAGCCAGTGGCTATTTGGTTACATCAGCTAGTTAAGTCAACTGACTATCCAACTGGCTAGCTGGTTAAGTCAGCTAGTAAGTCAGCTCACTAGTCACCTGACTTGGTAGGTGACTAGCCAGTCTGCTCACTAGGTAACTAGCTAGGTAAGTCTGCTGGCTTTCCAACTGTCTAGCTGGTTAAGTCAGGTAGTTACGTCAGGTGGCTAGCCAACAGGCTTGGTAGGTAGCAAGCTAGTTAAGTCAGCTGGATAGACACTTGACTAGCTAATGATGCAAGCTAGTTAAGCCAGCTGGCTGGCCAACTGACTGACTAGTTATGTCAGCTAGTTGAGTCAGCTAACTAACCAGCTGGCTACCTGGTTAAGTCAACTAGATAAGTCAGCTGGCAAGCCAGCCTGCTAGCTTGGTAGCAAGCTACTTATGTCAGCTGGCTAGCCAGCTGGCTAAATGGTTAAGTCAACTAGGTAAGCCTGCTGGCTAGCAATATGGCTAGCTATTTAAGTCAGCTGGCTAGCTAGATAGCCAGCTAGTTTTCTAGCTATTTAAGTCAACTGGCTAGCTAGGTAGCTAGCTAGTTAAGTCAGCTAGTTAAGTCATCTGGTTAGCCAGCTGGTTAGCAAAGTACCAAGCTAATTAAGTCAGTTGGCTAGCCAGCCCTCTAGCTAATTAAGTCAGCTAGTTAAGTCAGCTAGCTAACCAGATTGGTATCTAAGTAGTGAGCTAGTTAATTCAGCTGGCTAGAGATCTGGCTAACTTGTTAATTCAGCTAGTTGGGTCAGGTTAAGGCAGCTAGCCAGACAGCTAGCTAGGTATTTTGGTAACTAGTTATGTAAGCTAGCTAGCCAGCTTGTTAGTCAGCTAGCTAGTTAATCAGCTAGCAAATCAGCTCGTTACTTAGCTAACTAGTCAGATAGCAGCTCAACTAGCTGGTCAGCTAACTAGTGGGCTGTCTCACTTTCTATCAGTTCAGCTAACTAGTTGGTTCATTGCCAGTGAACAGGTCAGCTAAATAGTCGACTCGGTCTCCAACATACAGGTCAGCTAACTATTCAGCTTGCTCACCAGCTCAGTAGTTAAGTCAGCTCACCAGTCAGCTAGCTCACCAACCAACTAGTTAAGGCAGCTCACCAGTTGGCTCACTCACTGGCCAAGTACTTTAGTCGACTTACCGGTCAGCTAACTCCCTGGCCAACTAGTTAAGTCTTCTGACCAGTTGGCACACTCACAAGCTGACTACTTAAGTCAGGTGACAAGTCGGCTCACATGCTGACTGACTAGTTAAGTCAGCTGACCAACCGGCTCACTCACCCACTGAACAGTTAAGTCAGCTGACCAGTCGGCTCACTCGCCTGCTGACTAGTTAATTCAGCTGAGCAGATGGCTCACTTGCCAGTCGACTAGTTAAGTCAGCTGACCAGTCAGCTCATTCACCCTCCGACTAGTTCAGTTAGCTCACCTGTTGTCTCACTCACCAGCCGACTAGTTAAATCAGCTAAGCAGTCAGATGACTAACCAGCTAACTAGTTAAGTCAGGTAAACAATAGGTCGACTAGTTGGCCAACTAATCGGCCCACAATTTGGGTAGGCTTACAAGTCGGCCGAATTGTTGTCAGACTAGTTGGGTCAGATAACTAGCCATCCAACTAGTTAATGTACCTAACTAGTTGAACAAATAGTCAGTCACCAGTTAACCCAGCCAACTAGTTGGCCGACTAGATTGCCAAATTGTAAAGCCAGCTAACAATTTGGCCACCTAGTCAGCCAACACGTTAAACCAACTTAGTACTAGGCCGACTCATCAGCCCACTAGTTAAGTCACCTAGCTAAATCGTTAACTAAGCTGTGAAGTAAGGTAGCTAACTCGTTAACCAATTAGTTAAGACACTTAGCAAACTCGTTCACCAACTCTTTAATTCAGCTATCTCATTAGCCAAGTAGTTAGGTTAGCAAGCTAAGTCAGCTAGCTCACTAGTTAGCTAACTATTTAAGTCAGCTACTTAAGTCAGCTGCCAAACTAGTTAGCTAGCTAGTTAAGACAATTTGTTATTCAGTTAGCTAACTAGTTAGCTAACTATATAATTCAGCTAGTTAAGTCAGCTGGATGACTAATTACATCAGCCAGTTAAGTCAGCTAGCTAACTAATTAAGTGAGCTAGCTAACTAGTTAAGTCAGTTAGCTAAGTCAGCTAATTAAGTCTGCTTTCTAACTAATTAATTCTGCTGATTAAGTCAGCTATATAGCTAGTTAGCTAATGGGTTAAGTCATTGGGTTGAGTCAGCTAGTTATCGAGTTAACAAATGGGTTAAGTCAATTGGTTGAGTCAGCTAGCTAGCTAGTTAGTAAACTGGTTAAGTCAGCTGGTTGAGTATGCTAGCTAGCTAGTTAGCTAACGAGTTAAGTCACCTGGATGAGTCAACTAGCTATCTAGTTAGCTAAAAAGGTAAGTCAGCTGGTTCAGTCAGCTAGCTAGCTTGATAGCTAATGAGTAAAGTCAGATGATTAAATAAGCTAACTATAACATTAGGTAACAAGTAAGCTAACTAGTTAGCTAGTTAAGTAGTAAACTAACTAGTTAGCTAGCTGGTTAAGTAAACTAGCTAGTTAAGAAGCTAACTACTTAAGTCAGCTTGTAGGCTAGGTAGCTATCTAGTTAGCTAACAATTTAAGTCAGCTGGCTAGCTAGGTAACTAGCTTGTTAGCTAACTATTTAAGTCAGCTTTCTAGAAAGGTAGCTAGCTAGTTAAGTCAGCTGGCTAGCCAGCTGGCTAGTTAAGTACAGAGCTATTGAATTCAGCTGGCTAGCCAGCTGGCTAACTTGCTAATTCAGCTAGTTGAGTCAGCTGGCTAGCCAGCTGGCTAGCATATTGAGTCAACTAGTTAAGTCAGATGGCTATCTAGCTAGTTAGCTAGGTAGCAAGATAATTAAGTCAGCTGACTAGCGAGCTGGGTAGCTAGTGAAGTCAGCTAGTTAATTCACCTGGCTAAACATATGGCTGGCTAGGTAGTTAGCTAATTAAGTCAGCTGGCTAGCCAGCTGGCTATATGGTTAAGTCAACTAGATATGTCAGCTGGCTAGACAACTGGCTAGCTAGTTAATCGACTTGTTAAGTCAGCTGGCTGGACAGCTGGCTAGCTGGTCAAGTCAGCTAGTTAAGTCAGCTGGCCAGCCAACTGGCTAGCTAGGTAGCTAGTTAGCTAGACAACTGGCTAGCCAGCTGGCTAGGTAGTTATGTCAGCTAGTTGAGTCAACTGGCTCACCAGCATGCTAGCTTATTAAGTCAGTTAGTTAAGACAAGTGGATAGCCAACTGGCTAGATAGGTAGCTATCTATTTAATTCAGGTGGCTAACCACCTGGCTAGCTAGTGATATCAACTACTTAAGTCACCTGGCTAGCCAGCTGGCTAACAAGTTAAATCAGCCAGTTGAGTCAGCTGGCTAGCCAGCTGTCGAGCTAAGTCAGCTAGTCAGTCAAGTGGCTCCCAAACTGGCTAGCTAGGTAGCTAGCTAGTTAAGTCAGCTGGCTAGCCAGTTGGCTAGCTGGTTAAGTCAGCTAGTTAAGTCAGTTGACTACTCAGCATGATAGCTAGGTAACTAGCTAGTTAAGTCTGCTGGCTAGCAAGCTCACTAGTTGGATAATACAGGTAGCAAATTCAGCTGGCTATCCAGCTGGCCAACTAGTTAAGTCAGCTAGTTATGTCAGCTAGCTAGATAGTTAAGTCAGCTAGCAGGTCAGCTGGCTAGCAGTTTAAGTCAGCTAGTTAAGTCAACTGGTGAGCAGGCTGGCTAGGTAGGTAGCTAGCTAGTTAAGTCAGTTGGATAGCTACCTGGCTAGCTATTGATGTCAGCTAGTTAAATCAGTGGGCTAGCCAGCTGGCTAACTAGTTATGTAGCTAGTTGAGTCAGCTGGCTACCTGGCTGTCTAGCTGGTTAAGTTAACTAGTTAAGTTAGATGGCTAGCCAGCTGGCTATCTAGGTAGCAAGCTAATTAAGTCAGCTGGGTAGCCACCTGGGAAGCTATTTAAGTCAGCTAGATAATCTACCTGGCTACCCAGCTACCTAGCTAGGTAGCTAGCTAGTTAAGTCTGCTGACTATTTAGCTCGCTAGCTGGTAATGTCAGATAGTTAGGTCAGATGGCTAGCAATATAGTTAGCTAGTTAAGTCAGCTAATTAAGTCAGCTGGCTAGCCAGCAAGCTAGCTCATTAAATCAGCTCGTTAAGTCACCAGGCTAGCCAGCGGACTGGCTAATTAAGTATGCCCATTAAGTCACTTGGCTAGCACATCTGCTAGCTAGTTAAAAAGCTAGTTAAGTCAGATGGCTAGCCAGCTGGCTGGCTAGATAGTTCAACTAGTTAATTCAGCTTGATTACTAGGGAACTAGCTAGTTAAGTCAGCTAGTTATGTCAGCTAGCTAGATAGTTAAGTTAGTTAGGTAAGTCAGCTGGCTTGTTAGATAGCTAGATAGGTAGCTAGCTAATTAAGCCAAGTAGTTAAGACAGATGGCTAGCTAGTTAAGTCAATTAATTAAGTCAGGTGGCTAGCTAGTTGAGTCAGCTATTTAAGTCAGCTGGCTAGCCAGCTGCCTTGTTGTGTAGCTAGCTAGTTAAGCAAGCTGGGTAGCCAGTTGGCTAGCTAGTTAAGTAACCTAGTTAAGTCAGCTTGCTAGCCAGCAGGTTAGCTAGGTAGCTAGCTAGTTAAGTCAGCTGGCAAGCCAGAGAGATAAGTAGATAGATTGCTAGTTAAGTAACTGGCTAGCGAGCTAGCTAGCTAGTTAAGTCAGCTAGTTAATTCAGCTGTCTATTCAGTTGGCTAGCTAGGTAGCTGGGCAGTTAAGAAAGCTGGCTAGCCAGATGGCTAGCATGTTATATCACCTACTTAAATCAGCTGTCTAGCCAGACGGCTAGTTAGGTAGCTAGCCAGTTAAGTTAGTTGGCTAGCAAAATTGCTAGCAAGTTAAGTCAGCTAGGTAAGATAGCCAGCTCTCAAGGTGGCTAGAAATTTTAGCTAGCTACTTAAGTCATCTTGCTAGCCAGGTGGCAAGCAAGGGACCTAGCTAATTAAGTCAGCTGGCTAGCCATCTGGCTAGCTAGTTAAGTCAGCTATATAAATCAGGTGGATAGCCAGCAAGGTAGCAGGTTGATTCAGCTAGTTAAGTCGAGTGTCTAGTCTACTGGCTACCTAGGTAGCTAGTTAGTTAAGTCAGCTGGCTAACCACTTGGCTAGCTAGTGATAGTTAAGTCAGCTGGCTAGCTAGCTGGTTATGTAGCTATCTAGCTAGATAAGTCCACTTACTAGCCAGCTGGCTAGCTGGTTAAGTCAGCTAGATGAATCAGCTGGCTAGCTGCTTATGTCAGCTAATTAATTCAAGTTCTAGCCAACTGGCTACCTAGGTAGCTAGCTAGTTATGTGAGCTGTCTTGTCAGCTGACTTAGGCAATTAAGTCAACTGGCCAGCCAGCTGGCAACCTAGTTAAGTCAGCTAGTTAAGTAAACTGGCTAGCCAACTTGCTAGCTAGGTAGCTAGATAGCTACATCAGCTGTCTAGACAGCTGGCTACCTAGTTAAGTCACCTAGTTAAGTCAGCTGACTAGCCTTCTGGCTAGCTATATAGCTTGCTGTTGTCAGCTGGCTAGACAGTTGGATAGCTAGATAAGTCACCTAGTTAATTCAGCTGGATAGACAGCTGGTTAGCTATTTAGCAAGTTAGTTAATTCAACTGGCTAGAAAGCAGGCCAGTTAGTTTAGACATCTAGTTAAGTCAGCCGGCTAGCCAGTCGGCAACCTAAGTATTGACTTAGTTAAGTCAGTTGTCTAGCCAGTAGGCTAACTTATTAAGTCAGCTAGTTAATTCAGCTGGCTATCCACTAGTCAATAGCGGCAGATAGCTAGTTAAGTCAGCTGGTTAGCCAGCTGGATAACTAGTTAAGTCAGCTAGTTTAGTCACCTGGCTAGCCAGCTGGCTAGCAGGTTAAGTCAGCTAGTTAATTCAAGTGGCTAGTCAACTTTCTAGCTAGGTAGCTAGCTAGTTAAGTCAGCTGGCTACCAGCTGACTAGCTCGTTAAGTCAGCTCGTTAAGTCACCTGGCTACCCAGTCTGTTAGTTAAGTAACTAGCTAGTTAACTCAGCGGGATGGCCAACTGGCTAGCTGTGTAAGTCACCTAGTTATGTCAGCTGGCTACCCAGCTGGCTAGCTAGTTAAATCACCTAGTTAAGTCAGCTGGCTTGCTGAATGGCTAGCTATGTAGCAAGCTAGTTAATTCAGCTGACTAGCAAGCAGGCCAGCTATTTAAGTCAGCTAGATAAGTCAGCTGTCTAGCGAGCTGACTAGCTAGTTAGTGAGTTAGTTAAGCCAGTTGACTTGCCAGCTGGCTATCTAGTTAAGTCAGCTAGTTAATTCAGGTGGTTAACCGGCTAGCTAGCAAGGTTGCTGGCAAGATAAGCCACCTGGTTAGCAGGCTGCCCAGGTAGGTGGCTGGCTAGTTGAGCTGGCTGGCTAGCCATGTGACCAGATGGGTGGCTGGGTCGGGAATGCAGCTGGCTAGCCAGCTGGCCAGCGAGCCATCTGATTAGTTATCCTGGCTGACTATCCGACTTACCAACCACCCATCTTGCTATTTAAGCCAGCTGTCTAGCCAGCAAGGTTGCTCACCATTTAAGTCAGCTGGCTAGGCATCTAGTCATCCAGGTTGCTAGCTACTTAAGTAAGCTGGCTAGCCATCTAGCCAGCCAACTAGCTAGTCAACTAGTTAAGTTAGCTAGCTAGACAGCCTGCTAGTTAAGTCAGCTAGCATGTCAGGTAGCTATTCGGCTAGCTAGTTAAGTAAACTAACTAGTCAGCTTGCTACTCAGCTACCTTGTTAAGTCAGCTAGCTAGTCAACTAGGTAGTCAGCTAGATAGTTAAGTCAGCTAGCCAGCTAACTAGGAATTTAGCTAGTTAGTTAAGTCAACTTGCTAGACAGCTAGTTTGCTAGCTAGTTATGTCAGCTAGCTAGCCATCTAGCTACTCAACTAGCTGGTTAAGTCAGCTAGCACATCAACTAGTTACTAAGCTAGTTACTAAGCTAGTCGGCTAGCAACTCAGTTAGCTGGTCAGTTAACAAGTATGCTCGCTGGATTTCCATCAGTTCAGCTACTATTAGGCTTGCTCGCCTGCCAACTGGTCAGCAAACTTGTTGGCTTGCTAACCAGTCAACAGTTCAGCTAACTATTCAGCTTACTCGCCAGGCAACAGGTCAGCTAACTATTCAGCACACTCACCAGCCAAGTTGTTAAGTCAGCTCACCAGTCAGCTTGCTCGCCAGCTGACTAGTTAAGGCAGCTCACCCATCATATCACTTGCCAGTCAACTAGTTAAGTTGGCTCACTGGTCAGCTCACTATCCAGCTGACTGGTTCAACCATCAACCAGTCAGCTCACTTGCCAGCCGACAACTTAAGACAGCTGAAAAGTAGGCTCACTCATATCCAACTAGTTAAGTCAGCTGAACAGTGGGCTCACATGCTGGCCGACTTGTTAAGCCAACTGACAAGTCAGCTCACTCAATGGCCAAATAGTTAAGTCAGCTCAACTTTTGGCTCACTCACTGGCCAACAAGTTAAGTCAGCTAACCTGTCTGCCGACTAGCCAGCAAACTAGTTGAGTAAGGTAAACCATCGGCCGGCTAGTCAGTTAACTTGTCATCCTACTGGTTAGGTCAGCTAAACACTCGGTCAATATGTCAGGCGACTAGTTAGGTCAGTAAACTGGCCAGTCAACTAGTTAAAAGTACTAACTAGTGGGTTAGCTCATCAGTCAAGTAGTTAACCAAGCTAACTAGTTGGCTGAGTAGTAGGCCAACTTGTTAAACCAGTTAACAAGCCGGTCGAGTAGTCAGCCAGTGTGTTAAGCCAGGTAACAAGTCAGCAGACTCATCAGTCAACAAGTTACGTCACCTAGATAGCTCATTAACCAACTAGTTAAGTCAGCTAGTTAACATGTTAACCAACTAGTTAAAACAGGTAGTGAACTCGTTAACCAACTCATAGCATCAGCTAACTTAGTCAGCTGGCTCACTTGTTAGCTAACTATTGAAGTCAGCTACTTAAGTCTGCTATCAAACTAGTTAGCTAACTAGTTAATCAGCTAGTTACTCAGCTAGCTAACTGATAGGCTAACTAGTTTCTTCAGCTAGTTAAGTCAGGTACATAACTAGATAAGGTAGCCCGTTAAGTCAGCTAGCTAATTACTTAAGTCAACTAACTTAGTCAGCTAGTTAAGTCAGAATTATAAATAATTAAATCAGCTGGATAAGTCAGCTAGCTAGCTAGTTAGCTAACGGGTTAAAACAGCAGATTGAGTCAGTAAAGTAAGTTAGTTAGTTAATGGGTTAAGTCAGCTGGTTGAGTCAGGGAGCTAGCTAGTTAGGGTTAGACTTAGTTACTAAGTCATTTCATCTAGTTAAGTGAGCTGGCAAGCCAGTTTGTTAGCTAGGTAGTGAGCTAGTTACATCAGCTAGTTGAGTCAGCTGGCTAACCAGCTGGCTAGCTGGTTAAGTAACCTAGTTAAGTCAGCTGGCTAGCCAGCTGTCTAACTAGTTAAGTCAGCTAGTTTAGTCAGTTGGCTAGCCAGCTGGCTAGATGTTTAAGTCAACTAGTAAAGTCAGCTGCCTATCCAACTTGTTAGCTAGGTAGAAAGATAGTTTCGTCTGCTGGTTAGCCAGCAGGCTAGCTAGTTAAATCAGCTAGTTAATTCAGCTGTCTACACAGCTGACTGGCTAGGTAGCTAGCTAGTTAATTCAGCTGGCTAGCCAGCTGGCTAGCTGGTTTAGTCAGCTAGTTAAGTCATCTGGCTAGGCACCTGGCATGCCAGTTACGTCAGTTTGTTAAATCAGCTGGCTGGCCACCTGGCTAGCTGGTTAAGTCAGCTAGATAAGTCAGTTAGAAAGCCAGCCAGCTGGCTATCTAGGTAGCTAGCTATTAAGTCAGTTGGCTAGCCAGCAGGCTAGCTAGTTAAGTCAGCTAGTTGAATCAGTTGGCTTGCCAGCAGGCTAGCTGTTTAAGGGAGCTAGTTAAGTCCAGTGACTTACCAAATGGCTACCTAGGTAGCTAGCTACTTAATTCAGCTGGATAGCCTAGGGGCTAGCTGGTTAAGTCAGCTAATTAAATAAGCTGGCTACCCAGCCTGCTAGCTAGGTAACTAACTAGTTAAGTCTGCTGGCAATCCAGCTGACTAGCTGGTTATGTCAGCTAGTTAAGTCAGCTGGCTACCCAACTGGCTAGCCAGTTAAGTCAGCTAATTAACTCACCTGGCTAGCCAGCTGGCTAGTGGGTTAAGTCAACTAGAAGGTCAGCTGCCTAGTCACATGGCTAGGTAGGTATCTAGATAGATAAGTCATCTGGGTAGCTGTTTGGCTAGCTGGTTAAGTCAGCTAGTTAAGCCAACTGGCTAACCAGCTGGATAACT
>NW_007251910.1:307969-321005 GCF_000164805.1 Carlito syrichta
GAGCTGGATAGATGGCTGGCTAGCTAGGTGGCTGGCAAGTTAAGCCGGCTGGTTAGCAGACTGGCCAGGTAGGTGACTGGCTTGTTAAGCAAGCTGGCTAGCCCACTGACCAGCAGGGTGCTAGCAAGTTAAGATGGCTGGCTAGCCAGATGACCAGCTTGCAGGCTGGCTAGTTAAGCCGGCTGGCTATCTGACTTGCCAGCCACCCAGCAGGGTATTTAAGTCAGCTGACTAGCCAGCAGGCCAGCCCACTAGCCAGCTAGCCAGCTGCCTAGTTGACTAGCCAGCCAGGTAGCTAGCTAGTTAAGTCAGCTGGCTAGCCATATAGACAGACAGGTATCTAGCTAGTTAAGTCAGCTAGGTCGTCAGCTTGCTATTCATCTAGCTAGTAAAGTCAGCTAGGTCATCAGCTAGATAGTCAGCTAGATAGTTAAGTCAGCTAGCCAGATAACTAGCCAGTTAGCTAGCTAGTTAAGTCAGCTAGCTAGACAGCTAGATTTCTTGGTTGCTGGCTAATTATGTCAGCTAGCTAGCCAGCTAGCCAGTCAGGTAGCTAGTTAAGTCAGCTAGCACATCAGCTAGATACTTAGCTAACTAGTAGGCTAGCAACTCAGCTAGCAGTCAGCTAACTAGTGAGCTCGCTCACTTTCCATCAGGTCAGCTAACTTGTCAGCTTTCTCGATTGTCAAGCAGTTAGCAAACCAATCGGCTCGCTCACAGCCAACAGGTCAGCTAACTAGTGGGCTCTCTTGCCAGCCAACAGGTCAGCTAACTAGTCGGCTCACTTGCCAGCCAACTAGTTAAGTCAGCTAACCAGTCAGCTTGCTCACTAGCCAACTAGTTAACTAAGCTGACCAGTCAGCTCACTCGCTAGCCAACTAGTTAAGTTGGCTCACCGGTTGGCTCACTCACTGCCTGACTAGTTAAGTCTTCTGACCAGTCAGCTCACATGCCAACTGACAACTTAAGTCAGCTGACTAGTCAGGTCACACCCTGGCCGACTAGTTAAGTCAGCTGACCACTCGGCTCACTAGTTGACCTACTAGTTAAGTCAGCTGACAAGTCGGATCACTCACTGAATGACTAGTTAAGTTAGCTGACCAGTCGGCTAACTCCCCGACTGACAAGTTAAGTCAGCTCACCTGTTGGCTCATTCGCCAGCTGAACTCTTAAGTCAGCAAACTGGTCGGCCGTATACTCTACCAACTAATTAAGTAAGCTAACCAATAGGCCAACTAGCTGACCAACTAATCAGCCAGTAATTTAGGTCAGTTAACTTGTCAGCTGACTGGTTAGGACAGCTAACCAGTCGATCAACATGTTGTCTGACTAGTTAGGTCAGCAAACCTGCCAGCCAACTAGTTAGCAGAGCTAACGAGTGGGCCAAATCCTCAGTCAACTAGTTAACCCAACCAACTAGTCGGCTGACTAGTCGGCCTACTTGTTAACCCAGGTAGCAAGTTGGCCAAGTAGTCAGCAACGTGTTAAATCAGCTGAGCAGTCGGCTGACTTGTCAGTCAAAAGTTAATTCACCTAGTTAACTCGTTAACCAACTAATTAATCAGCAAATCAACTCGTTAAACAGCTAGTTAAAACAGTTATCTAACTGATTAACCAACTCACTAAGTCAGCTAGTTATCTCGTTAGTCAACTAGTTAAGTCAGCTAGCTAAGTCAACTAGCTAACTCATTGGCTAGCTAGTTAAGTCAGCTAGCCAAGTCAGCAAGATCACTAGTAACCAAATTATTTATGTCAGCTACAAAAGTCTGCTTCCAACCTAGTTAGCTAACTAGTTACATCAGCTAGATAACTAGTTAGCTAACTATTCCATTCAGCTAGTTATGTCAGCTAGCTAACTTGTTACATCAGTCAGTTAGGACAGCTATCTAACTAGTTAAGTCAGCTAGCTTAGTCAGCTATTTAAGTCAGCTTTGTAAATAACAAGTCAGCTGGTTAAGTCAGCTAGCTAGCTAGTTTGCTAACGGGTTATGTCAGTGGACTGAGTCAGATAGTTAGCTACTTAACTAATGGTTTAAGTCAGCTGGTTGAGTCAGGAAGCTAGCTAGATAGGGTTAGGGTTAGTTACCAAGCTATGTCATCTAGTAAAGTCAGCTGGCTAGCTCGTTAGCTAGCTAGTTGAGTCAGCTAGTTGAGTCATCTGGCTAGTTCATTAACCAGCTAGTTTAGTCAGCTGACTTGTATTTTAGCCAGCTATTTGAGTCAGCTGGCTAGACTGTAAGGCAGCTAGTTGAGTCAGCTGTGTAGCTCGTTAGCCAGTTAGTTGAGTCAGCTGGCTAGCTCATTAACCAGCCAGTTTAGTCTGGTGATCAGCTTGCTAGCCAGTTCTTGAGTCAGCTGGATAGCTCACTACATAACGAGTTAAGTCTGCTAGTTAAGCCAGTTGGTAGCTCGTTAGCTAACAAGTTAAGTTAGCTAGCAGGTTAAGTCAGCTACCTAGATAGGTAGCTAACAGTTGAAATCAGTTGTCTCACTAGTTAGCAAGGTAATTAATCAGTTTGCTTGGCAGCTGACTAGCTAAGAAGAGAGCTATTGAATTCAGCTGACTAGCCAACTGGATAACTAGTTAAGTCAGTTATTTGTGTCAGCTGGCTAGCCAGCTGGCTAACTTGTTAAGTCAACCAGCTAAGTCAGCTGGTTACCCAGTTGGTTAGCTAAGTAGAAAGATAGTTAAGCTATCTGGCTAGCCAGCTGGCTAGCTAATTAATTGAGCGAGTTAATTCACCTTGCTACACTACTGGCTGGCTAGCTAGCTAGCTAATTAAGACAGCTGGTTAGTCAGCTGGTTAGCTGGTTAAGTCAGCTAGTTAAGTAAGCTGGCTAGACACCTGGCTAGCTAGTTAAGTCAGCTTGTTAAGTCAGCTGGTTGGCCAGCTGGATATCTGGTTAATTCAGTTAGTTAGGTCAGCTGGCCAGTCGGCTGGCTAGCTAGGTAGCTAGCTAGTTAAGTCAGCTGGCTTGACAGCTGGCTAGCTAATTAAGTCAGCTAGTTAAGATGGCTAACCAGCAGGGTAGCTTGTTAAGTCAGCTAGTTAAGTCGAGTGGATAGCCTACTGTATAGCTAGGTAGCTAGTTAGTTAAGTCAGCTGGCTAACCACTAGGCTAGCTAGTGATATAAGCTAGTTGGGTCAGCTGGCTCACCAGCTGGCTAACTAGTTAAGTAAGCTAGTTGAGTCAGCTGGCCAGCCAGCTCACAAGCTGTTTAAGTCAGCTAGCAAGTCAAGTGGCTACACAACAGGCTAGCTAGATAGTTAGCTAGGTATGTCAGCTGACTAGCCAGCTGGCTAGCTGGTTAAGTCATCAAGTTAAGTCACCTGGCAACACAGACTGCTAGCTAGGTAACTAGCTAGTTAAGTCTGATGGCTAGCCAGTTGGTTAGCTCGTTAATTTACCTAGCTAAGCCAGCTGGCTAGCCCACTAGCAAGCTTCTTATGTCAACTAGTAAGTCAACTGGCTAGTCACCTGGTTAGATAGGTAGCTAGATAAGTCATCTGGCTAGCCAGCTGGCTATCTGGTTAAATGAGATAGTTAAGTCAGCTGGCTAGCCATCTGGCTAGTTAGGTAGCTAGCTAGTTAAGTCAGCTGGACAGTGACCTGGCTAGCTACTGATGTCAGCTAGTTAAGTCAGCTGGCTAGCCAGCTGGCTAGCAGGTTAGGTCAACTAGTTAAGTCAGCTGGCTAACCAGCTGGCTACCTAGGTAGCAAGCTCCTAAAGTCAGCTGGCTAGCCATCTGGCTAGGTAGTTAAGTCAGCTTGTTAATCGAGGTGGCTACACAGATAGCTAGCTAGGTAGCTAGCTAGTTAAGTTAGCTGGCTAGCCAGCTGGCTAGCTGATAAATTCAGCTAGTTAGGTCAGCTGACTAGCAGTCTAGTTAGCTTGTTAATTCCGCTAATTAAGTCAGCTGGCTAGCCAGCTGGCTAGCCGGTTAAGTCATCTTGTTAAGTCATTTGGATAGCCACCTTGCTAGCTAGTTAAGTCTGCTCGTTAAGTCAGTTCACTAGCCAGCCTGATAGCTAGTTAAAAAGCTAGCTAAGTCAGATGGCTGGCCAGCTGGCTAGCTAGTTATTTCAACCAGTTAATTCAACTTTATAGCTAGGGAGTTAGCTAGTTTAATCTGCTAGTTCTGTCAGCTAGCTAGCTAGTTAAATGAAGTACTTAAGTCAGCTGGCTTGTTAGATAGCTTGCTAGGTAGCTAGCTAGTTAAGCTAACTAGTTAAGACAGATGGCTAGATAAATATCTAGCTAGTTAAGTCAGCTAGTTAAGTCAACTGCCTAGCTATTTAAGTCATCTAGCTAAGTCATCTGGCTAGCCAGCTGCCAAGCTGGGTAGCTAGCTAGTTAAGTCAGCTGGATAGCCAGTTGGCTAGCTGACTTTCTATGTATCTAGCAAGTTAAGTCAGCTTGATAGCCAGTTGGCTAGCTAGTTAAGTAACCTAGTTAAGTCAGCTCGATAGCCTGCTGGTTAGCTAGGTAGTGAGGTAGTTAAGTCAACTGGCAAGCCTTCAGCTTACATAGGTAGATAGCTAATTAATTCAGCTGGCTAGAGAACTAGCTAGCTAGTTAATTCAGCTAGTTGTGTCAGCTGTCTATCCAGCTGGCTAACTAGGTAGCTAGGCATGTAAGTCAGCTGGCTAGTCAGCTAGTTAACTACTTAAGTCAGTTATATAATTCAGCTGGCTAGCCAGCTGGTTAGCTAGGTAGGTAGATAGTTAAGTCAGCTGTTTAGACAGCTGGCTAGCTTGTTATGTCACCTAGTTAAATCAGCTGTCTTGCCAGTTAGCTAGTAAGGGAGCTAGCCAGTTAAGTTAGCTGACTAGCCCGCTGGCTAGGAAGTGAAGTGAGCTAGTTAAGTGAGCTGACTATCAAGATGGCTAACTAGTTAAGCCAGCTAGTCAAGAAATGTGGCTAGCCAGCTGACTAGTTAGGTAGCTAGCTAATTAAGAGAGAGGGCAAGCCAGCTGGCTAGATAGTTAAGTCAGCTAGTTCAATCAGCTGGCTAGCCAGCAGGCTAGCTGGTTAAGTCATTTAGTTAAGTCAAGTGGCTAGCCAACTGGCTACCTAAATAGCTAGCTAGTTAAGTCAGCTGGATACCCACCTGGCCAGCTAGTCAACTCAGCAAGTTAAGTCAAGTGGCTAGCTAGCTGTATAGGTAGGTAACTAGCTAGATAAGTCAGATTCCTAGCCATCTGGCTAGCTCATTAATCAGCTAGTTTAGTCAGTTGGATAGCCAGCTGGCTAGCTGGTTAAGTCAGCTAGTTAAGTCTACTGGCTAGCCCACAGGCTACCTAGGTAGATAACTAGTTAAGTCAGCTGGCTAGCCCCTTGGCTGGGGGTTATGTCAGCTAGTAAAGTCAGCTGGCTACCAAGCCTGCTAGCTAGGAAACTAGCTAGTTATGTCAGCAGACTTTCCAGCTGGCTAGCTTGATAAGTAGCTATTTTAGTCAGTGGTGTAGCCAGTTGGCTAGCTAGGTAGTGAGCTAGTTAAGTCAGTTGGCTACCCAGATGGCTAGTTAATAAAGTCATCTAGTTAAGTCAGCTGGCTAGCCAGTTGGCAAGCTGGCTATGTCAGCTATTTAAGACAGCTGGCAAGCTAGGTAGCCAATTAGTTGAGTCAGCTAGTTAAGTCAGTTGGCTAGCTAGTTAAATCAGTTAGTTAAGTCAGCTGGCTAGCCAGTTGCCTATCGGTGTAGCTAGTTTGTTATGTCAGCTGGTTAGCCAACTGGCTAGCTAGTTAAGTCACCTAGTTAATTCAGCTCGCTGGCCAGCTGGTTAGCTAGAAAGCTACGTAGTAAACACAGTTGGCAAGCCAGAGGGCTATGTAGATAGGAAGCTAGTTAAGTCAGCTGACTAGCCATCAGGCTAGCTAGTTATGTCAGCTAGTTAAGTCAGCTGGCTATCCACTCTCTAGTTAGGTAGCTAGCTAGTTAAGCCTGCTGTGTAGCAAGCTGTCGATTTTGTTAAGTCAGCTAATTAAGTCAGTTAACTAGCCTGCTGGCTAGCTAGGTAGCTAGGCAATTAATTCAGCTGGCCAGCTAGCTGGCTAGCTAGTAATTCATTTAGTTAAGTCAGGTGGCTAGCCAACTTGCAAGCTACGTAGCTAGCTAGTTACATAAGCTGTTTAGTCAGCTGGCTAGCTAGTAATGTCACATAGTTAAGTCAGCTGAGTAACCATCTGGTTAGCTAGGTAGCTTGCTAGTTAAGTCAGCTGGCTAGACAGCTGGGTAGCAAGATAAGTCACCTAGAAAATTCAGCTGGATAGACAGCTGGCTAGCTATGTATCAAGGTAGTTAATTCAACTGACTAGAAAGCAGGCCAGCTAGTTAAGACAGCTAGTTAAGTCAGCTGGCTTTACAATTGACTATTTAGGTAGTGACCTAGTTAAGTCTGTTATCTAGCCAGATGGCTAGCTAATTAAATCAGCTATTAAGTCAGCTGGCTATCCAGGTGGTTAGAAATGTAGACAGCTGGTTAAGTCAGCTGGCTAGCCAGCTGGATAACTAGTTAAGTCATCTAGTTTGGTCACCTGGCTAGGCAGCTGGCTAGCAGGTTAAATCAGCGAGTTAATTCAAGTGGCTAGCTGACTGGCTAGCTACATAGCTAGATAGTTTTGTTAGCTGGCTAGCCTGCTGGCTACCTGGTTATGTCAGCTAGTTAAGTCACCTGGCTACCCAGCCTGCTAGCTATGTAAGTAGCTAGTTAAGTCAGCTGACTAGTCACCTGGCTAGCTGGGTAATCAGCTTGGTAAGTCAGCTGGCTAGTCAGCTGGCTAGCTGGTTATGTAGCTAGGTATTTACGTCTGCTGTCTAGCCAGCTGGCTAACTAGTTAAGTCACCTATCTAAGTCAGCTGGCTCGCCAGATCGCTAGTTATTTAGCAAGCTAGTTAATTCAGCTGACTAGCAAGAAAGTGAGCTATTTGAGTCAGCTGGGTAAGTCAGCCAACTAGCCAGCTTGTAAGTTAGGTAGCCAACTCCTTAAGTCAGTTGGTTAGCCAGCTGGCAAGTTAATTATGTCAGCTAGTTATGTCAGCTGGCTAGCCAGCTGGCTATCTAGGTAGAGAGCTAGTTAAATCAGCTGGCGAGCAGGCTGGCTAACTAGTTAAGTTAGCTAGTTGAGTCAGATGGCTAGCCAGCATACTACCTGGTTAAGTATACTGGTTAAGTCAGCTGGCTCACCAGCTGGTTAGCTAGGTAGCAAGCTAGTCAAGTCAGCTGGTTAGCCAGCTGGCTATCTGGTTAAGTCAGCTATTTAAGTCAGCTGGCTACCCAGCTGGCTAGCTAGGCAGCTAGCTAGTTAAGTCAGCTGGCTAGCCGGCTGGCTATCTAGTTAAGTCAGCTAGTTAATTCCGGTGGTTAGCTGGCTGGGTAGTTAGGTGGCTGGTTAGTTAAGCCGGCTGGTTAGCATGTTACCCAGGTTGGTGCCTGGCTCATTAAGCCAGTTGGCTTGCTGGCTGACCAGCTGGGTGGCTGGCTAGTTAAGCCAACTGGCTAGACGGTTGGCCAGCGAGCAGTCTGGCTAGTTAAGCCAGCTGGCTATTCAACGGGCCATCTACCCATCTTGCTATTTAAGCCAGCTGTCTAGCCAGCTGTTAACCCACTAGCTAGCTAGCCAGGTGCCTAGCTGGCTCGCTAGCAAGGTAGCTAACTATTTAAGCCAGCTGGCTTGCCATCTAGCCAGCCAGGTTGCTAGCTAGTTAAGTAAGCTGGCTAGGCAGCTAGCCAGCCAACTAGCTAGTCAGTCAGTTAAGTCAGCTAGCTAGACAGCTAGCTAGTTAAGTCAGCTAGCAAGTCAGGTATCTATTCGGCTAGCTAGTTAAGTAAACTAACTAGCCCACTTGCTGCACAGCTAGCTTTTTAAAGCAGCTAGCTAGTCAGTTATGTAGTCAGCCAGATAGTTAAGTCAACTAGCCACCTAACTAGGAATTCAGCTAGCTAGTTAAGTCAGCTGGCTGCACAGTTAGATTGCTAGTTTGCTAGCTAGTTATGTCAGCTAGCTAGCCAGCTAGGTACTCAGCTAGCTGATTACATCAGCTAGCACATCAACCAGTTACTAAGCTATCTAGTTGGCTAGCAACTCTAGTAGCTGGTCAGCTAACCAGTGGACTTGCTCGATTTCCATTAGGTCAGCTAAATAGTTATATTGCTTGCCTGCCAACTGGTCAGCAAACTTGTCGGCTCACTCACCAGTCAACAGGTCAGCTAGCTAACCTGCTTGCTCCCCAGACAACAGGTCAACTAACTATTCAGCTTGCTCGCCAGTCAAGTTTTTATGTCAACTCACTGGTCGCTTCACTTGCCGGCAAACTAGTTAAGGCAGATCACCCGTCGGCTCACTCGCTGGTCAATGAGTTAAGTCAATGTGGTAAAACTTGTTATCCAGCTAACAAGTGGGCCGAGTAGTCAGCCAATGTGGTAAAACAGGTAACTAGTCAGCCAACTCATCAGACAAGTTAATTCACCAAGCTAACTCATTAACCAACTAGTGAAGTCCGCTAGTTAACTCATTAAACAACTTGTTAAAACAGTTAGCTAACTCTTTAAACAACTTGTTAACTTGGCTAGCTCACTAGTTAACTAACTATTCAAGTCAGCTAATGAAGTCTGCTACCAAACTAGTTAGCTAACTAGTTAGGTCAGCTAGATATTCAGCTAGCTAACTAGTTAGCTTACTATTTAATTCAGCTAGTAAAGTCAGCTAGCTAACTAGTTAAGTCATACAGTTAAGTCAGATAGCTAAGTAGTGAAGACAGCTAGCTTAGTCAGCTAGTTAAGTCAGTTTTCTTAATAATTAAGTCAGCTGGTTAAGTCAGCTAGCTAACAAGTTAGCTAATGGGTTAAGTCAGCGGGTTGAGTCAGCTAGTTAGGTAACAGGTTAAGTCAACTGGTTGATTCAGCATGCTAGCTAGTTAGGGTTAGGCTTAGTTACTAAGTTATTTCATCTAGTTAAGTCAGCTGGCTAGACAGTTGGCTAGTTAAGTCAGCAATAAAGCCAGTTAACTTACTAGTTAAGTCAGCTAGTTGAGTGAGCTGTCTAACCAGCTGTCTAGCTGGCTAAGTCAGCTAGTTAAGTCAGCTGACTTGTCAGCTGGCTAGCTAGGTTGCTACCTAGTTATTTCACCTGTCAAGCCAGCTGACTAGCTGGCTACTTTAGCTAGTCAAGTCAGCTAGGTAGCCAACTGTCAAGCTAGGTAGCTAGATAGTTAAGTCAGCTGACAAGCTGGCTGGATACTGAATTATGTCAGCTAGTTAAATCTGCTGACTAAACAGCTGGCTGGCTAGTTAAGTCAGCTCATTTAGTCAGTTGGGTAGCCAGCTGGCTAGCTAGATAAAAAGTTTGTTAAGACCTATGGCAAGCCAGTTGACTAGCTAGTTGTTTCACCTTGTTAAATCAGCTGGCTAGCTACGTAGCAAGCTAGTTAAGTCAGCTGGCTAGCTGTTTAAGTCAGATAGTTAAGTCAGCTGGCCAGCTAATTATGTAAGCCTTTTAAGTCAGCTGGGTAGCCAACTGCCTAGCTAGGTAGCTAGCTAGTTAATCATCTGGCTATCAAGCAGGCCAGTTAGTTAAGTAACCTAGTTAAGTCAGCTCGCTAGCTAGCTAGTTAGCTATGTAGCCTGGTAGTTAAGTCAGCTGGCAAGCCAGTGGGATACGTAGGTAGCTAGCTAGTTAAATCTACTTGCTAACCACCAGGCTAGATGATGATGTCAGCGAGTTAAGTCAGCTGGCTAACCTGCTGGCTAGCTGGTTAAGTCAGCTGGTTGAGTCTGCTGGCTAGCCAGCAGGTTAGCAAGTTAAGTCAGCTGGTTAATTCAAGTGATTAGCCAACTGGTTAGCAAGGTAGCTAGCTAGTTAAGTCAACTGGCTAGCCAGCCTGCTAGGTAGGTAACTGGATAAATAAGTCAGCTTGCTAGCTGGTTAAGTCAGCTAGTTAAGACAGTTGGCTATTCAGCTGACTAGTTATTTAAGTCAGCTTATAAATTCAGCTGGCTAGCACGCTGGCTAGCTGGTGAAATCATCTAGGAGGTCAACTGGCTTCTCCCTGGTTGTGTAGGTAGCTAGCTAGATAAGTCACCTGGCTACCCGGCTGGCTACCTGGTTACCACAGCTAGTTAAGTCAGCTGGCTTGCCAGCTGTCTATGTAGATAGCCAGCTAGTTAAGTCAGCTGTCTAGCCACTTGGCTAGCTAGTCATGTCAGCTAATTAAGTCAGCTGGTTAGCAAGCTAGCTAACTAATTAAGTCAGCTAGTTAAGTCAGATGACTAGGCAGCTGACTAGCAGGTTAAGTGAGCTAGTTAATTCAAGTGATTAGCCAACTGGCTAGCTTTGTAGCTAGCTAGTTAAGTCAGCTGGCTACCCAGCTGTCTAGCTGGTTAAGTCAGCTAGTTAAGTCACCTGGATACCCAGTCTGCTAGTTAGGAAACTAGCTAGTTAAGTCAGCTGCCTGGGAAGTTTGCTAGCTTGGTATGTCAGCTTGTTAAGTCAGCTGGCTATCCAACTGGCTAGCTGGTTAAGTCAGCTAGCTCAGTCAGCTGGCTATCCAGCTGACTAGGTTAGGTAGCTAGGTAGTTAAGTCAGCTGCCTAGCCAGCTGGATGATAGTCAAGTCACCCAGTAAGTCAACTGGCTTTCCAGCAGGCTAGCTATGTAACAATCTAGTTAATTCAGCTGACTATCAAGCAGGCCAGCTCTTTAATTCAGCTAGTTAAGTCATCTGGATTGCCATCTGGCTACCTACGTATCAAGCTAGTTAAGTCAGTTGGCTAGCCAGCTGGCTAACTAATTAAGTAAGCTAGTTAAGTCAGCTGGCTAGCCAGCTGGCTCGCTAGGTAGAGAGCTAGTTTAATCAGCTGGCTAGCCAGCTGGCTAGCTAGGTAGAGAGCTAGTTTAGTCAGCTGGCTAGCCAGCTGGCTAACTAGTTAAGTCAGCTAGTGGAATCAGACTGCTAGCCAGCAGGCTTGCTGGTTAAGTTAACTTGTTAAGTCAGCTGACTAGACAACTGGCTAGCTAGGTAGCAAGCCAGTTAAGTCAACTGAATAGCCAGCTGACTAGCTGGTTAAGTGAGCTAGTTAAGTCAGTTGGCTGCCCAGCTGGCTAGCTAGGTTGCTAGCTAGTGAAATCATCTGGCTAGCCACCTCCTTATCTATTTAAGCTAGTGAGTTAAGTCACCTGGTCAGCCAGTTGTCTATCAAGGTGTCTAGCTAATTAAGCCAGCTGGCTAACTGACTGGCTATCTAGTTAAATCAGTTAGTTAATTCAGCTGGTTAGCCGGCTGGTTAGCTAGGTGACTGGCAAGTTAAGTCAGCTGGTTAGCAGGCTGCCTAGCTGTGTGGTCTGCTAGTTAAGCTGGCTTTCTATTCAGCTGAGCAGCAGAGTTGCTGACTAGTAAAACCAGCTGGCTAGCCAGCTGGCCAGCAAGCCATCTGGCTAGTTAAACTGGCTGGCTATCTGACTGCCCAGTCACCCAGCTGGCTATTTAAGACGGCTGGCTAGCCAGTTGGCCAGCCTGCTAACTAGCTAGCCAGATGCTTAACTGGCTAGCCAGTCAGGTACTTAACTATTTAAGCCAGCTGGCTAGCCATCTAGCCAGTCAGATAGCTAGCTAGTTAAATCAGCTGGCTAGCCAGCTAGCCAGCCAAATAGCTAGTCAGCTAGTTAAGTCAGCTACCTAGCCAGCTAGCTAGCTAAGTGAGCTAGAAAGACAGCTAACTATTCAGCTAGCTAGTCAGTTTTGTAGTCAACTAGCGAGTTAAGTCAGCTACCTAGTCAGCTGGCTTGCTAGTTAAGTCACCAGTTAAGTCAACTGGTTTTCCAGCTGGCTAGCCATGTAGCAAGCTAGTTTATTCAGTTGATTAGCAAGCAGGACAGCTATTTAAGTCAGATAGATAAGTCAGCTAGCTAGCCAGCTGGTTACCTAGGTAGTGAGCTAGTTAAGTCTGTTGGCTAGCCAGCTGGTTAACTAAATAAATCAATTAGTTAAGTCAGCTAGTTGAGTCAGATGGCTAGCTGGCTCAAGTCAACCAGTTAAGTCAGCTGGCTAGCCAGCTGGCTAGCAAGGTAGCAAACTAGTTAAGTCAGCTGGCTAGCCAGCTGTGTAGCTAGTTAATTTAGCTATTTTATTCAGTTGCCTACAAAGGTGGCTAGCTAGGTGCCTAGCTAGTTAAATCAGCTGGCTAGCTGGTAAAATCAGCTAGTTAAGTCAGCTGGCTAGCCAGCTGGCTAGCTAGTTAAGTCATCTAGTTAAGTCAGCTGGCTAGACAGCTGGCTAGCTAGGTAGCTAGCTAGTTAAGTCATTTGGCTAGCCAGCTGTCTAGCTAGGTAGCTAGCTAGTTATGTCAGCAGGCTAACCAGATTGACAGCTAGGTATTAACCTATTCATTTCAACTGGATAGCCGGCTGGCTGGTTGGTTAATCAGGTAGTTAAGTGAGCTGGCTAGCTGACTGGCTAGCTTGTTAGCTAACTAGTTAAGTCTGCTGGCTAGCCGGCTGGCTAGCTAGTTAAGTCAGCAAGTTGTGTCAGCTGGCTTGCCAGCCAGCTAGCTAGGTGGCTAGCTAGTTAAGGCAGCTGGCTATCCGGCTGGCTATCTAGTTAAGTCAGCTAGTTAAGTCAGCTGGTTAGCCTGCTGGGTTGCTAGGTGGCTGGCAAGATAAGATGGGTAGTTAGCAAGCTGGTCATGTAGATGGCCAGCTTGTTAAGCTGGCAGGCTAACAGGCTGACCATCAGTTTGGCTGGCTTGTTAAGCCAGCTGGCTATCTGACTGATCAGCCAGCTGGCTAGTTACCTAATCCAGTTTGCTAGCCAGCTGGCCAGCCCACTAGCTAGCCAGCTGAATGCCTAGCTGGCTAGCCAGCCAGGTACAATCTAGTTAAGTCAGCTGGCTAGCCATCTGGCCAGCCAACTAGCTTGTCAACTAGTTAAATGAAATTGCTAGCCACCTATCTAGTTATGTCAGCTATAAAGTCGACTAACTATTCAGCCAGATAGTTAAGTCAGCTAGCTAGTCAGCTTGCTAGTAAGCTAGCTAG
>NW_007251911.1:0-901 GCF_000164805.1 Carlito syrichta
TGAGCTGACTTAATTAATTGGACAGCGAATGAGCCAAATGGTCACAAAAATTAACAAGTCAAATGGCGAGTGAGCCGACAGATGAACTGACTTAACTAATTGGCTGGCGAGTGAGTTAACGAGTGAGCAGCCTTAAGTATTCAGTTGGTGAGTGAGCACATTGGTGAGCTAACTTAAATAGTCGTCTGGTGATCAAGGCGACTAGTTAACTGTCCTTTTTGGCTTGCAAGTGAGCCGACAACTTTGTTGACCTGTTGGCTGGTGAGCGACCTGACTAGTTTGCTGACCGGTTGGCAGGTGAGTGGGCTGACTAGTTAGCTGACCTGATGGAAATTGAGCGAGCCCTCTAGTTAGCTGACCAGGTAGCTGAAGTGCTAGCCGACTAGTTAGCTAAGTAGCTAGCTGATTTGCTAGCTGAATTGACTAGCTACCTGACAAGATAACTGGTTATCTAGCTGACATAATTAGATAGAAAAAAGCTAACTAAACCTCAAGTTTGTTGACTTAACTAGCCAGCTATCTGGCTACTGGCTAACTGACAACTATCTAGCTGATTAGCTAGCTGTCTAGCTGACTGACTTAACTAGCTAGCTGACTAGCAACCTGACTAACTTACTGACTTAATTGGCTAGCTGGATATCTAGATGACTTGATAACAGACTTAACTAGGTAGATGAATAGCTAGTTGACGTTTTTAACTGACTAGCTGGTTGGCTGTCTAGCTGGCTAGCCAGCTGACCTAACTACCTAGCTACCTGATTGGCTATATGGCTAGCCAGCTGTCTTAACTATCTACCTACCTGACTGGCTAGCTAGCTAGGCAGTTGGCTAGCTAGCTAGCTGACTGGGCCACCTGACTAGCAAGCCAGGATAAAAAGCCAGCTGACTGTATGGAGAGTGG
>NW_007251911.1:1833-7755 GCF_000164805.1 Carlito syrichta
TCTGGCTGGACAGTGGGATAGAAAGCCAACTTAACTAGCAAGCTACCCTGCTGGTCAGCTAGCTATCCATCCGGCTTCATTAGCTGGTCACCTACCTGACCAGCCAGTTTACCAGCCATCTTAACTTGCCAGCAACCTAGCTAGCCAGCTGCCTAGCCAGATGAATTAACTATCTGACTTAACTAGATAGCCAACTGGCTATCCAGCTGGCTTAACTAGCTCTCTAACTAGCTAGGTAGCTGGCTAGCAAGCTGACTTAAATAGCTGAATTAATTAGCTAGCCAGTGGGCTAGCCAACTGACTTAACTACCTCGCTACATATCTAGCCAGCTGGCTAGCCACCTGACTTAACTAGCTGGCTTAAATAGCTGGCCTGCTTGCAGACAGCTGAATTTTCTAGCTTGCTATATAGCTAGCCAGCTGGCTAGCCAGATGACTTAACTAGGTGACTTAAGTAGGTAGTCAGCTGACTAGCCAACTGACTTAAGTAACAAGCTACCTAGCTAGGCAGCTGATTATCGAGCTGAGTTAACTAGGTGGCTTTACTAGCTAGCCAGTGAGCTAGACAGCTGACTTAAATATCTAGCTATCTAGCTAGCCAGCTGTCTAGCCAGCTGACTTAACTAGGTGACTTAAGTAACTAGCCAGCTGGCGAGAAGGCTGACCTAACTGCCTAGCTACCTAGGTAGCCAGCTGAATAGACATCTGAGTTAATTAGTTAACTACCTATGTAACTGCTTGATTGCCAGAAGACTTAACTACCTAGCTAACTACCTAACAAGCTGGCTAGTGAGCTGATTTAACTAGGTTACTTAACTAGCTGGTTAACTGGCTAGCCAGCTGACTTAACCAGCTAGCTACACACAGAGGCAACTGGCTAGCCAGCTGACTTAACTTGCAGACTTAAGTAGCTAGCAAGCTAACTTAACTAGCTGACTTAACCACCTAGCTACCTAGCTCACCAACTGGGTTAACTAGCTGGCTTAACTAGCTAGCTACTTAGCTGTCTAGTAGCCTGCTGAGTTAACTTGCTGACTCATCGAGTTACATAGCTGACATAACTAGCTCACTTATATAGGTAGATTCCTAGGTAACCAGCTGACTTAACTAGCAGAAAAAACTAGCTAGCCAGATCGCTAGCCATCTTACTTAGCTAGCTTTTTAACTAGCTAACCAACTGGATAGCCATCAGACTTAAGCTGACTTAACTAGCTAGGCAGCAGGTTGCCAGCTGACTTAAGTAGCTGACTTAACCAACTAGTCAGCTGGCTAGCCAGGTGACATACCTAGCTGGTTACCTATTTAGTCTGCTGACTAGTCAACTGACTTACCTAGCTGACTTAAGATAGCAAGCTGGCAAGCCAACTCACTTAACTAGCGAGATAACCACATAGCCTGTAGGATAGCCCGCTGACTTAACTATCTGAGTTTAATAGCTAGCCTGCTGCCTAGTAAGCTGACATATCTAGCTAGCTACCTGCCTATTCACTTACTGGTACTTAATTAGTTAGTTAACTATTTAATTCTGGTAAATAACTTATTTACCAGAATTAAATAGTTAACTAACTAATTAAGAAGCTGAATAACTAGCTGCTTTAATAATTATCTAATTAGTTAGGTAGCAGAATTAAGTAGGTGACTTAAATAGTTAGCTGACTAGTGAGCCAGCTGACTTAGCCAGCTTACTTAGCTAGATAGCTGGTTAGCTAGCTGACTTAGCTGGTTAGCTAGCTTACTTAGCTAGCTGACTTAACTAGTTGGCTAGCAAGATACCTAGCTGACATAATGAGTTAGTTAAAGAGTTAGCTAACCGTTTTAAGTAGTTTGTAAACGAGTTAAATCGCTGACTTAACGAGTTGGTTAACAAGTTAGCTATGTGAATTATCTCGTGGGCTGACGAGTTGGCCGACTACTTATGTTGTTTAACACGTTGGCTGCCTAATTGGCCGACTTGTTAGCTGGTTTAAGAAGTCAGCCGACTTGTCAGCCGACCAGTTAGCTCGCTTAGCAAGATGACTGACAAGTTGCCCTACAAGTTAGGAATGTTATATAGTTACCTGTTCGTTTGCTGACTAACTAGTCGGCCTACTAGTTGGCTGACAAGTTAGTTGTCCTAAGTAGCTGTCCTAAGCTGACAAGTTGGTTGACTACTCGGATGATTTTTTAGCTCACTTTACTACTTGGACAACTAGTTGGATGACCAGTTACCTACCTTAACTAGTAGGTCAGCGCCTGATCCAACAGGTGAGCTCACTTAACTAGTCAGTGGGTGAGAGAGCCGACTGGTCAGGTGACTTAACAAGTTGGCAAGCGAGCCGACTGGTAAGCTGACTTAACTAGTCAGCCAGCAAGTAAGCCAACAGGTCAGCTGACTTAACTAATCTGCTGGTGAGTGAGCTGACTGGTCAGCTGACTTTGGTCTCCTGGCAAGAGAGACGAATGTTTAGAAAACTTAACTAGTTGGTCAGTGAGTGAGCAGACCGGTGAGCCAAATTAACTAATTGGCCATCAAGTGAGTCCATGTGTGAGATGCCTTAACTAGTCGACCAGCAAGAGAGCCATTGGTGAGCTGACTTAACTAGCCAACTGGCAAGCAAGCCGACTAGTTAGCTGTCCTTTGGCCTGCAAAAGAAGCCGATGAGTTAGTTGAATTATTTGCTGGCAAGTGATTCGACTAGTTTGCTGACCGATTGGCAGGTAATGAGCAGATTAGTTAGCTGAACTGATGGAAAGCGAGAGAGCCCACTAGTTAGCTGACCAACTTGCTGAGTTACTAACCCACTAGTTAGCAAAGTAACTAGCCGATTTTCTAGCTGACTTAACTAGATAGCTGACTAGCTAGCTGGCTATATGACTGACATAACTAGCTAGCAAACAAGCTATCTAGCTTTCTATCTAGCTGACTTAACTACCTAGCTAACTGGCTAGTTAGCTGGCTAGGTGACATAACTATCCAGCTAATTAGTTAGTTGATGAGATAGCTGACATAAATAGCAAGCTGACAAGCAACCTGACTACCTAGATGATTTAACTAGCTAGTTGAATAATTAGCTGACTTACTATTTGACTAACAAGCTAGCTGACTAGCCAGCTGACTTAACTAGATAGCTACCCTCAAAGGCAGTTGGCTAGCAAGCTGATTTAACTAAACGACTTAACCAGCTAGCCAGCTGATTAACTAGCTGACTTAACTAGCTAGCTACCTAGCTAGCCAGCTGGATGGTCAGCTGACTTAACTATCTGACTTAATTAGCTAGCCAGCTGGATGGCCAGCTGAATTAAATAGCTGACTTAACCAACTAGCCAGCTAAATAGCCAGTTGACTTAACTAGCTACCTACCTAGCCACTCAGCTGGGAAGTCAGCTGAATTATCTAGCTGAATTAACTAGTTAGCCAACTGTCTAGCCAGCTGACTTAACAAGCTTAATACCTAGACAGCCAGCTAGCTAGCCATCTGACTTAACTAGTTGACTTAATAAGGTAGTCAGCTGACTAGTAGGCTGACTTAATTGCCTAGCTATCTAGCTAGACTGCTGGATAGCCAGCTGACTTAACTAGCTAGCTGCCTACATAGCTTGCTGTCTTGCCAGCTGACTTAACTACCTAGCTACCTAGCTATCCAGCTTGCTAGTGAGCTGACTTAACAAGTTTACTTAACTAGCTAGCTATCTGGCTAGCCAGTTGACTTAATTAACTAGCTACACAGCTAGGCAGCTGTCTAGGCAGCTGAGCTAACTCGCTGACGTAACTAGCTAAGCAAGCTGATTTAACTAGCTAAATTAACCAGCTAGCTACCTAGCTAGCCGGCTGGCTTATCCAGCTGGCTCAACTAGCTAGCTCCCTAGCTAGCCAACTGACTAAACTAACTGACTTAACTAGCTAGCTAGCTGACAAAACAAGCTGACTTATATAGCTAGCTTCCTAGCTAGCGAGGTGTTTTAACTAACTGAAATAACTAGATAGCCAGATGGATAGCCATCTGTATAGACTAGCTTTTTGACTAGCTAACCAGCTGTATAGCCAACTGACTTAATGAGCTGTCTTACTAGGTAGCCAGTTGTTTGCTGACTACCTAGCTGACTTAAACAGCTAGTCAGCTGCCTAGCTAGCTGACTTAACCTGCTGGCTCTCTATCTAGCCAGCTTGAAGCCAGCTGTCTTACCTAGCTGACTTAAGCTAGGAAACAGGGTAGCCAGCTCATTAATTAGTTAGCTATCTACCTAGCCAGCATGTTAACCAGCTGACTTAACTAGCTGACTTGAACTGCTTCCCCGCTGGCTAGCAAGCTGATTTTTCTAGCTAGGTACATAACTAGACAGTTGGCTACAAAGCTGACTAAACTAGCTGATTTAACCAACTAAACTGTTGGCTAGCCAGCTGACTTAATGATATCACTTGCTAGCCAGGTAGCTATCTAGCTGACTTAACTAGCTAGGTACCTACCTTGTCAGTTGGCTTGCCAGCTCTCTTACCTAGCTGAATTAACCAGCTAGCCACCTGGTTAGCCAACTGACTTAACTAGCTCACTACCTAGCTAGCCACCTGGCTAGCCTGCTGACGTAACTAGCTGAATTACTAGCTAGATACTCAGCTAGCCAGCTGACTTAAGTAGTTAGCTAACTAGCTAGCTACCAGCTAGCAAACTGACTTAAATAGTTATCTGCCTAGCTAGCTAGCTGACTTAATAAGCTAGCTAACTAGTTGGCTTATTCATTATCTAACATGCTAGCTAGGTGACTTAATTATCTTACTTAACTGGTTAGTTAATGAGCTACCTAGCTGACACAACTAGCTTACTTATATCATTAGCTAGCTAGGTAGCTAACTGACTCATCCAGCTGACTTAACTCATAAGCAAACTAGCTACCTAGCCTACTCAACCAGCTGACACAACCCGTTTCCTAACTTGCTAGCTAGCTGACTCAACCAGTGACTTAATACTTGAGTTAACTAGCTAACTACCTGACTCACTTAACCCGTTTGTTAACTAGGTAGCTAGCTGTCTTAACCAGCTGACAAAATTTGAAAACTGACTTTGCTAGCTGACTTAACTGGCCGAATTAACTAGTTAGATAGCACATTAATTATGTGAATTAAAGAGTTAGCTAACTCTTTAACTAGCTGAATAACTAGCTGACTGAATTAATTAGCTAACTGGTCAGGAAACAGATTTAAGTAGCTGACTTAAAAAGTTAGTTAACAAGTGAGCTAGCTGATTTTGCTAGTTGACTTAGCTAAGTTGCTGGTTAGCTATCTGACTTAACTTACTGACTTAACTAGTTGGCTAACGAGATAGCTAGCTGACTTAACAAGTTGGTTAACAAGCTAGCTAACTGTTTTAACTAGTAGGGAAATGAGATAACTAGCTGAGTATACTAGTTTGTTAGCAAGTTAGCTAGGTGACTTAACTTGTTTGCTGACGAGTCAGACAACTAGTTAGCTGGTTTAATATGTTCGCTGACTACTAGCCCAACATTTTTGCTTGCATAAATAGTTGGCTGAATAGTCGGCCTACTATTTAGCTGGCTAACTAGTTGACCAAGTTTTGGCCCACTAGTTAGCTCTGTTAACTAGTTGTTTGACTAATTTACTGACCTAACTAGTCGTATGATTTGTTGACCGACTTGTTAGCTGACCTAACTATTCGGCCGTCTATTTAGCTTACATACATTTTTGACTGACATTTGGCCCACTAGTCGGCCAATTGGTTAGCTAACTTAACGAGTTGGATGACTAGTAGGCCGACCAGTTAGCTGACTTAACTAGTCAGATGGCGATTGAGCCAACAGGTTACGTGACTTAAGTAGTCAACCGGCTAGTGAGCTGACTGGTCAGGAGAATTAACTAGTTTACCGGTGAGTGAGTCAGTTGGTCAGCTGACTTAACTAGTCGGCTGGTAGGTGAGTCGAATGGTCAGATGA
>NW_007251912.1:0-5902 GCF_000164805.1 Carlito syrichta
GGAGATTAGTGAAGACCACAAATGTTCTCTGAGGCCATCTTCAGCTCAAAGATCTGATAGCAATAAGAGGCCCTGCTATCCAAGTAGAAAATAAACCATGGTCTGATGAGGAGATGGAAGCTTTGTTTGGGCCTTCATTTCTAAAAGATAATTTTATAGTTTACATAACTCATGTTGTGACAAGTCTCATCATATCCACACACTGTTTTTGTAATTGCAAAATATATTTTACCAAAGAAAAGATCATGTGGCCCTGGGAGTTACAGGATTTCCAGCCTGGTGTATTTGATGTTTTCCTTGTTGTCCCCTGCATTTCCTCTCTATTACACATGAAATGGGAAAAATGGACACTCCTCCCCAAGCCCCTCAATTTCCTTTCCATGGGGATTTTTTTTCCGTATTGCTTCCTACGAAGAGCTCACACTGAAGGAAAGACACCTGGTTTGATGTGACTCTGGCCCAGTTACATATCACAGAAATTTATTTTGAGGTTTCCACACTTCACCGTCTTTTTTTCATTTTTTGAGAATCAACTCTGTGAACTCAAATTTTGTAGTTCTAAAATTTGTAATTCCATCCTTAACCCCCTGAAGTCCTTTTCAATTTCCTATTCCTGTTTAACTAATATTATTCTAAAAGCAAAAATCCTTTAGTGCCATGTCTAGGAAAAAGAAATTGGCATCAGTGTAGCTTAACATGGTCTCTTCATTTTATATTTATTTTACATATGCTTAGCAAAAAATCTTTTTTTTTACTCCTTTCAAGGAAAAATGCAACAACATTTTTAAATACTTTTAAAATGTATTAAAGTGTAATTCCATTCCCTGCCAGGGACTTAAATCATCTGCATCTTTATTCAATCACATCCTTCATGTGCCAATTATAAAGGGAAAGGCATATCCTCCAATGGGACAGGTGACTGCATTTGTTTTGCTGAGTGAGATGTGCAAATTGAAGACCAGGTCTAATTGTGGAGGACAATAATCCTTTTAAAAGGGAGATTAGATGCATAGAGAAATAACTGAGGTAATGCAGGAAAGGCCTAAGAAAGAAATTCTGGAAAAGAACAAAGAGAGCTTTGATAGACCCTTATAAAATCCTGCTGTATCATATGCAAACAAATTATCTTCTTCAGTTCCCATGGAAAGTCCAGAATATTTATTTTTCTGTTGTGTTTTACAAATGTTGTTTGAAGAATGAGATAAAATCATGGCCAGATGAGCTTTAAGACGGGCATGGGGTGAAAGTTATGAATATACAACCACTTACATCCGAGTAACAAAAATGAGACAGGATGGAGAAGGCATATTTTCTCATCAATATGTCAGTGTGAAAGTTGTCAGAATCAAAACCTTAACGACAGTAAAGAAATATTGCCACAAGGTTAAGATATGTGGGTCTACATGCTCACATGCCTATGAAAAGAACTATCACATAGACTCCTTTAAAGGTATTGTGCACATTTACATGTATCAGGAACTTTTGCCAAAAAGTTCAACTTGCTACCTGAGTGACGAAGACAGCTAACTGGATTCAAAAAAATGCTTTGCTGACTCATCATCCCAACTAATGTACTGCCATCAGTTTCTGCACTAAGACCCTGTAACCAATGCTGCGTTTGTCTCAAAAACAATTTACATGTATTCCCTTTGCCTTTAAAAGCTTCCTCTTGCCTCAAACTCCTTAGATATGCCTATGGCTTTTATGACCTGCATATCTCAGGTTTACAAGTTCACTGTTCACTCCCATATGAATGTACTATCTTAGAGAATCTAGTTTTGTTGATGCTGTTGTTGTTAAGGTAAACAAACAAACTGGAATCAGGAATTAGTGTCCTTCAGAAGAAATCCAGGGTCTTGGAACTGGCGTATAGTACACACATACACCTTTAAGCTGTCTGCTTTCATAGCTTGTCTTTTCTGCCCTGGTAAATCTGATCTTAGGACTAGTTGCCATTTTTTTTAGATAAAAACATTTTGACCTACTTAAAATCTGATTGATAAGGCCACATTAGCAAAGGACCTTGCATCTCTTCTGGGACTACAATAGACTTTTTATCATCTCTGGTAGCCATTTCTTATATAAAAACATGGCATATTTCTAGTGAAAATACTCCTCCAATTTGTACGCATTCGGTAATTAGATTATATTTGCTCTAGTGAGATTAATATGAAATCTAATGGGATTCTCAAATTCTAAAGACTTGCAAGTACAAACTTTCTTTGTGGTATTCAGCCAGCTATATTATGGTTCACTTTTGTACACATTTTTAAATTGATGGTCAAATTACATCAAGATAAACTCAGAACTCAGTTGCCATTATTCAAACTCTCTAAATTTGTTTTTCTTTGAACTAAGTAAGAAACCACACTGTAGAATAAAATTATCTGTAGGGTAGGCTGGCGTGTTGATGTTTTCAACATCTCAACTTTGTTTCTCTCTGATTACTCTGTCGCTGCTGACTTTTCCTCTTATATTAAGATAAAATTCAGTAATCTTTGTCTTAAAAAGTTGGAATGTAAAACAGAAATATGTTGTTACAAATTTCCAAGACTCTTTGGGTTGTTTTCCTTTTGGTGTTACAATGAAATATATACCTTTGAAGAATTAATCCGTAATCACACTGGAGACTGAAGACGAAGTAAAGCAAAATAAATACATAGATACATAAGGAAAAAGAAGCTTTTAAAAGCAATCTGCTTTATCCAAAAACTTGTTCCACAGTCTTGACAAAGTTACCTATCATGGACAAATGCAAAATCATAAAATTCTTCTTAACAAATATTGGTTAAAAGATTTAACCATCTGTACAGGTAACCTTAACTTATCCAATTTTGTCAGAAAAACAGACAGCAGTTTGGATTTCCCTCTGTTTTTATAAGTCAGTTAGTTTATATTATTGTGGTTTACTGTCTCATGACTAAAATTTTAAACTGAAAGCTGTAAGATCTTTGGGTGACATGTGTTTATGAATGTTTTCACATACATATATGTATTATGTTGTGTCTATCTGATGAAATGTTATAATCAGACAAAAATATCTTAAGAAATTATATTACTAACTTGAATTAACTTTCAGATGAATTAATACTATAAGTTAAAACATGTAGTAAACGACCAAAATGCTTTTAATTGGCATGAAAAATGTATTTTTTATTTTAGTGTGTTGATAAAATAAAAAATAAAGATGCATTAAGAATTGTATACATACTTTTGTTTGGCCTGGTTTGGTGGTGAACCAGGTTTATATTTGACTTTGATAGATGCTTTAAGGTCATGAAATGTACATTCAAACTAGGAGCAGAATGGGCTTTGTGTAACACTTTAATAAGTGTCATATAATATTGTTGGTTTAATGAAGTCAGCAGTATCTCTTGAGTTATTGGCAATAGACCCATATACTTAACTTTGAGTTTTTCCTTAGGTGAATACCTGATAAGCACTCTGTAAAAGCAGATAATAGGAAGGTAACTTAAAATGATGACTAGCTGCCTAATGCCTCAGTTTTCATAATCAATCTAGCATAATTACTATAATTTGTTAAATAAATGTGTTAAATAAATATGTTAAATACAGTTTTTAGATCATTTGAGATATTAAAATTATGTTGTATTTAATAAGTAATAGATAGTCATAGCATGTCTAGGTCACATGCAAATAAGATAAAATACTGAAACGCAAAATGCTGAACTTGAAGTTTAAATGAATCTAATTTAGACTCCTTATCACAAAAAGACAAAATATATAAAGATCTATTAACAAATGTATCCTCTTCCATAAGAAAAAATTGTTCTATGAGAAAGCAGATGCTTCTAGAAATTATAACATGTATAATCCTAAACTTTTGATACATAAAGAAAAGTTCAGAGTCATTTACTTTTTTAGGTTGTTCACTATAAATACAGGTTACTAAGAGTTATGAATTCTAATTAATTTGTGTACTTCTAGATACATAATGTATAAGGGAAGTAAAATGTGTTATTGGTAAAAAAAATTTTTAAGTTTGACTATATATATTTTATTAAAATTATTTTTGTCTAAGTTTGGAGATTATTTAAATGTTATTTCGAAAGGTATGTATAGATAGAAAATAGTAAGTACGAGAGAGAAATGCAGAGAAACTTATGAAGATGTATTATTGTCAAAGAAAGTTTAAATAGAAAAGATTAAATATACATAGATACACACATATATAATTGGGAAAAGATTCTTTGTGTGTTCTTAATGACAAGGAGGGAAAGAAAAGCAAATGTATATCCTACATGGAATGATTTATTGATCTTTTATGAAAAGAGAATATATGGGGAAAAAAACTATAGGTTTGAGAAAGTGGTAAAAGGTTAGAGAAAGTTTAGAAGACCTGAGTAAGTTATAAAAGGTTTGTGGAAAATGAATCTTGTGAAAGAAACTTTGTATGTACTTAAATTGCATACATTTAGAAGATAATTGTTCATATATTTTTTTAAGATTGAGTTTTAATGTCCAAAGCACACTCATACAAAGCTAAAATTTACACCCTGTGTTAAAACAGCAGGATTTTTTAGAGTACTCACTGATTTAAAAAAAATATGAGCTTTTTTTCTTTATTTAGCTCTAAGTAACTTGTCTACAAAAAAAATATTACATTTTATCAAAAATACGTTTCAGTAGCCAGGCTCGGTGGCTCAACCTGTAATCCCGTTCCTTTGGGAGGCTGAGGAGAGTGGATTGCCTGAGCCTGCAGGTTCGAGACCTGCCTGGACAGGCGAGACTTCATCTCTACAATAAATAAAAAAATTAGCCATGCCTGTGATTCCGGCTACTCGAAGGCTGAGGCGGAAGGATCACCGGAGCCCAGCAGGTCGAGGTTGTGGTGGCCGGGAGCAACCACTGCACACCAGTCTGGGCGAGAAAGTGAGACTCCAACTTAAAAAACAACAACAACAATAACAAAAAACTTTTCTGTGTATCATGTTGTCTTTACCAAAGTCTTTTAATAACATAGAATATTTGATTAACCTGTTAAACACCAAAGGATTTTTGGTTTTTATGAGCATTTTAAGATTTGTAACAAGCTTTTCTCAAGATCAAATTTAAAATTAGTCTTTTTGACCTTCAATTTAGAAAAACTCCACAAACTGTCTTACATAACGGGTGTATCCATTTACATTTCCAGCCACAGCTTGCAAGTTTCCTTTTCTACACAACCTTATCTTTTATCTTCTTGATAATACTTAATTGTTATCTTTTATCTTCTTGATAATACCTTCTGAAGTGAGTTTCAAGTAGATAAAACATTTTAATCTCAGCTAATCATTCATGATTCAAAGAATGAGGAGTTCAGTAATCTGTGTCTGGTCAAGTCAGAAAGTACAGGTACAAGGGAGAAAGATTTGTGTTTGACCCATCACAGATGAACAAGGGAGTAATTTAAAGCCTTATGGGAATCATAGGAAAGGGTAGGCAGAGCATCTTATATAAGCCATATAGGAAGGAAAGTTGTTTCCAATGAATTACTCAGAACAAATAAATGTTGTGGAATTTCTTAACCATTACTGTTTTCCAGGAGCACAGGACTCAGAGAAACTTCAATCTTGTCACAGAGAATTTGGAGACTTAGTTCTGAGTTCTGTTATTACCACTGACTTCCAAGAGGACTACAACTTCCTCATCCTAAAAGTAAGGAGGAATTTCAAAACCTGGTGGTTCTTTGAATGAATCTAAAACTTCAATGTTATGCATGTCTCTGGGAATAACAGAAAAACTCCTTGGAAGAAGTGAGATGGCAGGGGAAGGCAAAGAGAGAGGCTTAATTTGTAGAGGAAAGATGAGACAACAAAGGTTATGTCACAAAGAGGGAAGTAAAATTCAGCAGGTACATAATAACTCCTGACCTGATTTGTAGGAGAGAAGTGGAGGCATG
>NW_007251913.1:0-1351 GCF_000164805.1 Carlito syrichta
GAGAATTTTAGCATCTATGTTCATCAAAGATATTGGCCTATACTTCTCTTTCTTTGTTGGGTCTTTACTTGGCTTGGGTATCAGTGTGATGTTAATTTTGTAAAATGATTTGGGGGAGTTTCATCTTTCTCAATCATCTGGAATACCTTCAGTAGGATTAGTATCAGGTCCTCTTTAAATGTCTTGTAGAATCCTGCTGGAAAGCCATCTGGTCCAGGCTTTTTTTTTGTAGCTAGTTTTCTTATTACATAGTCAATTACTTTGATTGTTATTGGTCTATTTAGGGTCTCAAGTTCTTCTTGTTTCAACCTAGGCAGGTTGTGTGATGGCAGAAAGTCCTTCATTTCCTTAAGGTTTTCAAGTTTCTTTCCATACAAGTGTACATAGTAGTCTCTAATGATCTTCTGTATTTCTTCGGAGTCAGATGTGACTTCATCTTTTCTGTTTCTGATTGTGTTTATTTGGGCTTTTCTCTCTTTTTCTTGGTCAGTCTAGCTAGGGGACCATCGATCTTGTTTATCCTTTCAAAGAACCTGGTTTTTGTTTCATTGATTGTTTTTGTATTATCTTTTTGTCTTTGATGTCCTGGATTTGGGCTTTTATTTTGGTGATCTGCATTCTTCTGCTGAAACTAGGGTTTTTGTGGTCTTGTTTTTCCAGCTTCCTTAAGTGGCTTGTTAGGCTGTTAACTTGTGATCCTTCCATTTTCTTCATGTGCGTTTGTCAGGATATAAATTCCCCTCTTACTACAGCTTTCATGGCATCCCAGAGATTTCGGTAAGATGTTGCTTCATTTTCATTTGTTTCCATGTATCTTTTAATCTCTATTTTGATTTCATCGTTGACCCAGGAGTTGTTTAGCCTCATGCTGTTTAGTGTCCATGTCGTTGTGGGTTTTGGGGCACCTTGTTGGTGTTAATGTTTATTTTTATTCCACTGTGGTCGGAGAAGGTGCATGGTAAAATTTCAGTCCTTTTAAATTTGCTTATGCTTGATTTATGGCCAATTATGTGGTCAATCTTAAGTACGTTCCATGTGGTGATGAGTAGAATGTGTATTCTGTGGTCTTTGGATGTTCTGTACGTATCAATTAAGTTCTTTTGATCAAGAACACAATGTGGTTTCAGACCTTGTTGTTGATTTTTTGTCCTGATGATCTATCTAGGGTTGTGAGTGGGGTATTGAAGTCCCCAGGTATGATGGTGTTGGAGTTGATATCTTTTTTAGTTTACCTAGGAACTCCTTTATCAAAGTCGGCGCTTCTATGTTCAGTGCATATATGTTTAGGATGGATATTTCTTGTTGATGGATTGAACTTTTTATCATTATGTAGTGGCCTTCTGTATCTTTT
>NW_007251913.1:1884-2831 GCF_000164805.1 Carlito syrichta
TGGATATCGGGGAAAGATTTCAATTCTCCCTCACTGATGAAGCTTAGCTTGGCTGGGTAGGTTATTCTCAGTTGAAATTGTTTATGTTTTAGAACTTTGAATATAGGGCTTAAAGCTCTCCTAGCCTGGAGGGCTTCTGTAGATAAATCTGCTGCTATTCTAATTGGGTTTCCCTGGTGGTAGTCTTACCTTTTTCTCTTGCTGCCTTTAGGATTTTTTCTTTTGTACCTACTTTGTTTAGGAAAATTATTATGTGTCTGGGAGTTGGTCTTCTCATTTTTTGTCTTGCAGGGTTTCTCTGAATCTCTTGTGTTTGAATTTTTTCATCACTGATGAGATGAGGGAAGTTTTCTTGAATGATTTCATGAAATGTTTGTTCCAGTGTGGCCTCTGTTTCTCTCTCTGCCTCAGGAAGGCCAATTACTCTTAGGTTCGGTCTCTTGAAGTAGTCATTCATCTCTTGAAGGTTTTGTTCTGTCTTTTTGAGCTTCTTTTCTATGTTTTTGACAGTTGTGTTAGTTCTGTGTTTTGGTCTTTGAGCTCTGAGAGTCTTTCGTCTGCTTGCCTAATTCTGCTTTCCATGCTTATTAGTTTGTTATTTATTTCCATCACAGTATTCTTTACTGCTGTTATTTCTGACATCAGCCCCTGCCTATTTTCCTCTTGTCTTGCCTCAATTTTTAAAATTCTCTCTATTAACGTCTTGATGTCTGGGTTTGTTGCATGCGACCAGTCATTCTGGGGTCTCTTCATTGTTTGTGTTCTGGCGTCTGTTTTCTCACTGTCTGACCTCCCAGGTGTCTGTGTGAGACCTATATTCTTCTTTTGGTTTTTCTTAATTTGTGTGTTTTTTCCCTTCCTACTTTTTTCTTCCCTCCATGCCACCGTCTTCTTTAATTCTGCTATTCAGAGGTAGAGGGGTTGCTTTTACTTCTGTTTGTTCAATC
>NW_007251913.1:3492-73820 GCF_000164805.1 Carlito syrichta
CTCTGATTTCTAGCTGTCTTCTCAGGCTGGTAAATTTGTTCACAGTTAGGGTCAGTTGCCCCTGGCCTGCTGTGAAGGGCAGTTCATATCACCACTCAGTTTACCACTGCCCAGTTCACCTCTCAAATCTGGCCTGTGTCTGTTTTTCAAGTTTGTTTTCTCTGTTTTGATGTTGTTACCTTGAATCGCCTGCAGGTGGTGCTATCTCACCACTCCATATGGTCTTTATCTCAGCTGCTGGGGGTGGGTGTGGAGCCAGACAGGAGCTGGACAGAGGCCGGAGATGGAAGCCTGCCTCTGGGCACACGGGAGGAGACCCACGGCTGGCAGGACGTCATGGTGGCAGCAGAGGTGGCAGCCATCCCAGCATATCTTGCTTGCAGGGGCTTCAAGGTCTGAAGTTGTGGATCGCCTCAGGCACGGGTGGTGTGATGCGCTATGGCCATCAAAGAGGCTACAGCAGGGCCGGCGGCTGTTGCGTCTGTGGCTGCAGTGGCTGTCCAGACCTCCGCAATGCCCCAGCAGTGGCAACGGCTGAGCTCCGTGTGAAGCTCAGGCTGCCGACGGTGGGATCCGCAGTCCCCAGGGAGAGAACCAGAGACGCTCTGCATTCTCCTTTGTGGAGGGTCTCTTAGGCCAGTCTGCCCCGTCACCATCTTGCCAGACGTCTCCCAGCATTGATTTCAAAGCAAACATTGACTCACCTGATGTTAGAGAAAAGCAATCAACTCAAGATAAGTCCAATATTTTATCTGAAATATAATTTCATAGTTTGTAAACAACATTTGTGCCAGAATATTATTGTGGACTAACAGGAAGTGAAATAAAAATTTTACACAGAAACAAAGTATTGTAACATGAATTTAAAAAAAAAAAACTGGCCATGCTTGTTGGCTCAGCGTATAATCCCAGTACTTTGGGAGGCTGAGGTTGATGGATTGCATGAGCCCATGGTTTCTAGACCAGCCCAGGCAACTTGGTGACACCTTGTCTCTACAAACAAAAAAAAAAAAAAAAAAAAAAGAAGGAAAAGAAAAGCTGAAACCAGTGATAGAACCTAGAGAAAAAGCCCAAGATCAATATTTAAAGAGAGTCTAGTGTATAATTCAGACTAATGAAATTGTCTGTTTATAAAAATCCAAATTCCCATAAAATCCTCCAAGAGACATATATTATATGCTAAGATATGTCAACCAAATACCTACTATCAAAATCTTGAGAAGGAAACACTATAAATAAATTTATATTTAAACACAAAAAACCCATTCATTCATTAATCCATTCATCCATCCATCCATGAAATTGGTATACTGAACATCTCAAAGTGACAGACAAAGTTCTAGAAACACAAGGATGAATAAGGTTTCCCTAAGGAAGCTTCAATTCTAGTCAAGAAAACAGGTAAAATGCAAGCAAATAAGTTAAACAATTAAATTTTGCAAATATCCAAACAGAGAAAACTGCAACTGGAAAAGTAAAAGTCAAGTTTCTTATAGGCAGACAAATTTCTCTGGTTCAAAGACAGTTAAAGAAACCCATGCAAATATCTAAGTTCCTGGCATCTTCCATGTTTTACCTCCCATTTTGATAGGAAATGGAGCTAAGGAAACAGGAGAAAGTGGCAGAAGAGATGAAAATGTGAGGAAAAGATAGGTATTAGTACACATACATAGGTACTTAGTACCTATGTATATGAACCAAGCACAGCAGAGTCAGAGGTCAGAAGGACGGAGTTCGTCTGGTGCATGTGCATTAGAGGAGAGTAGAATGTTGAGATAAGACCCTGGGAACTAGAGTACAGATTCTGGCTTACTGTTCTATCACTTACTAGCTCTGTGACTTAGATCATGCAAAAACCTCCTGAGTCTTTTTTATCAGCAAAGTGGAGATGGCAACATGAGCTATCTCTAGGAGTAGAGTAATGATTAAATGAGATTATATATGAAGTAAAACAAATAGAAGTGTTAGGCAGACTAAAAGCATCAGTTGTTCTTACTCTTGTTGTCTCCACAAAACTCAAATGTAAAATATTTGTAAAATAATGCTTTTCCGAGCCACCCCACAGTGTTGTTTTAAGGATCACACAGCATGGGCACAGAGGCTCATGCCTTTAATCCCAGCACTTCAGGAGGCCAAGGCAGAAGGATTGTTTAAATCCAGAAGTTTCAGACCAGTCTGGGCAACACTGTGAGACCTCATCTCTACGAATCAAAAAATAATTAGCTGGATGTGTTGGTGCAAGTCTGTTTTTCCCAGCTTTTCACAAGGCTGAGGTGGAAGGATTGCCTGAGCCCAGGAGGTTGAGACTGCGGTGTGCTGTAATTGTGACACTGCACTCCAGCCTGGATGACAGAGTGAGAACCTGACTCAAAAAAAAAAAAAAAAAGATCCAATAAATTAATGTATTTGAAAACTTATGTAATTTAGAATACTAAATAATATTTTTAAAATGTATTATAAAGATGTGGGGTACACTTCAGGTTTAGGTATATAAACGTTGATCACGCAGGTACCCTTGTTGTTGAGGTACACCCCTCCCTCCCCTACCAGTTTCCCTCAACTGCCAATCCCACACCCCCGACCGAATATTCGGATTTTGCAGCAACAATACTTTTTAAAACCTGCTCTTTGTAAACAGTAAGCTAATAAAGAAAACATAAGAACAAACAATTATTTTGTTTCTAAGAATGCTCCGAGGTTTTTAATCCCTTTTGATTTTTTTTCTTGTGTTTTTTGCAGGCCAGTAGATATCAAAGAATTTCACCATGGATGTGCTGTTTCTCAGTTAAGCAACTGAAGAAATGTGTTTCTATAACACGTCAGGGAAAAGCACACACCCAGGGTAGAGGAAATACCTAACAGCATTTCCTAGGATGCAAGGGGAGTAGCCTTTAAATCACCAACACAGAAAGCATTTAAAATAACCCATGTTTTTTGGTAAGCACTGATTTGGATAGCTGTCTAGGAAATCACCTCCAGGCTCTTTTACAAATGATGGTGATTTTATTTATTTATTTTCCCAGGTTTGTTATGCTATAATTTACAAATAAAAACTGTATATATTTAAGGTGTACAACTTAGTGTTTTAATATATACACCCCATGAAATAATCACCACAATCAAGCTTATTAACATATCCTTAGTTACCATTTCTTTCTTTCTTTTTCTTCTTCTTTTAACCTTCTGGCTCTTTTAAAGACTGGAGACTGAATTCAGCAACACATTAGATAACAAATTTTTAAGCTACTCCCAAACTACTGGAGTATTCCTCTCAGATAAACACAGACAAATGCTCTCCTGCCCAGTTTTGGATAAACACAGACAAATGCTCTACTGCCCAGTTCTCTTTTTAATACTTTGTCAGCAAAAGAATCAACCATTATATTACCTTATGACAGGCAATCTTACAATAATTAGGTTACAGATCATCTTAGAGTAATTACATTTCAGATTGGTAGCTCCCTGATGAGATTTTGTTATTTTCAGGAAGAGTTCTACAAATGGTTAATTCTACCAAAGTTGTTTTGATTCATGCTAGCTCATTTATCATGATATTTTGATATCTGTCTCCAAGTGATGGTGGAGACTGGGGGGTTACTACTTACTGAGTCCTGTTGCTTCCTATAACCAAATACTAAAAATCCCCTTTGTAATGCTCAGGGTATGCATATTGTGATTTGTGTGTGTGTTTGAGAGTGTGTGTGTGTGTGTGTGTGTGTGTGTGTGTGTGTGTGTGTGTTTGTGTGTGTGTATGACTTATTTTTTATACATGGGCATTCAGAAAGAAGGTGGTTATGAAATGTGATTAAGAATAACATAAAACAGTTTGATGGTTCTTCATTCAAAGCTGTGTTCAATACTTACCTGGACCAGGGAAAGGATTATTTATCTTTTAAAATACTTATTTGCGGGGGCATTTCATTCTTAATAGATATAACAAAGAAGAGGTGTTCTAATAAAGTTTATATGTCTTTCTTAGCTTTTCTCAAACAATGAGATGATGGAGACCTATGTACTCATTGTACTCATCAAAAGCTTCCCTGAAAATGGACTATTTTAGTCTACCGATCTGAACAGTAATTAAAAGTAAACAGTATCAGTAGAGCCTTCTACCTGTAGAATAATGGGTTCATCAGACTAAATTTTTGCAATTTATTCATTCACTCATCTCTGCTAAGTGTCTTTTCTGTGCCAGGCCCAGTTCTCAATCTCAGCGACAAAACACTGGATAAGACCAGGAAGTCTTTGACTTCATGGGGCTTCTAGTCAGTACATTTAAAATTATCCAAAATGATTTCAGTATGCTATTTTCAATATAGTTCTAGAAAATAATTTGCTTTTACCTGTCCAACATTTTGGTACTGGCTCATTCCAGCTTCTCTAGTATCTGAGGAAGTCGGGTGTCATCATCATATGAGCCTTCCCAGCCAAGAACTCCAGCAAGGTCATTTCCTGTACCCAAAGGAAATACTATTAGCTGATACCAAAAGGGAGCACAACAGGAGACTTTCACACAAGTTGGGAAATAGAGACTATAGCATTTCTGAGAAATAGGGACGACAACATTTCTGCACCCCTCAGGCAAGTGTGTTAGTATGCCTTCATGTTAACTGGTAATAAAAAGAGTGAGTGCTTGCCTGTTTCTTCAAGTTGAGCTTATGAATTTCTGACAAAACTCAACCTACACTTCCATCCCCTCCACAGACAAGAATCCAGAAATTGTCAAACTTCTGAAATAACCTTAACCTGAAAGCAAAACGTATTTTATTTTAGTATAAATAAATGAAAATCATTCTCCTCAATTCTTTCTTAACTCTGTATGTACTGTTATTCATGTTCAGTTTAAATAGAACTCCTACTTACATATTAATTCTACTGTAAGCATTAAGTGAAGAGCAATTTTAACCCAAGAAAACTTCTGAATCGTAAGGAAGAAAGAGAATTATAAGTGGAAATAAACATTAGAATAAACACGAGATTTTGTTATTTTCAGGAAGAGTGAGAAATATGGGAACAAATAAAAAAGAAGCAAAGACGAGGGAGGGGGTAAAGTAATATGAGATGGTAAAAGTAGTAGCTTTTCTCTTTCCATTCCAAGAATAAGTTATCTCCCTAAGAATTGCAAACCAGGGGTAAGAAACCCAGGGTTCTGCAGCTAGTGAGTGGCCCTCTGGTGGTTCCTAAAAAGACTAATGTGTGCCCTAAGTACTCTTGCTTTTTCTTCTCTTTCATTATTTTCAGGCCAATCCTTTTACTTCTCTTTCTTCATCTCACCTTTTGACACATTCTGTTTCCTAAATGTGCCTTTGCAAGCCTCAAATATTGTGGAAAATCTGAAAAACATGTTAGAGGGATAATCTCAAGAAGTTTTACAAAGAGAGATCCTTGTAGTCTTAGAGAAGAAAATGAATGTCAACACCATAAGACAATGGAACTATGAAGGATTATACAACAGATATGATAGAAAGGGGGACAAAACCACCCCAGAATGTCAGGTACAAAGATGGTAAGAAAAGAGGCCAGACGAGGAAACCCTAGGACCTAAGAGAGGAAAGCAAGGAATGTGCAAGTAGACAGGGAAGCAACTGAGTATAAATGAAGAAGGTCAACACCCAGAAGGGCCTGAGATGTGGCAAGAAAAAGACAATGGAAACAGGAAGACCCTGAAGGGACAAAAGTGAGGAGGCATGTAGAGGGATGGAAGAGAAATAGAGAAGACAGAGGAAGATACCCAGTTATAAAACACAAAGTGCCTTTTTGGGCATGGATATCCAAAATCACCATTTCTACTATATTCATGCTTTAAGGCCACAGTGCCCAACATTTTTGGCATCAGGGACCAGTTTCCTGGAAGACAATTTTTTCATGGACAGGAGGTGGGGATCATCAGGCAATAGATTCTCATAAGGAGCGTGCAACCAAATTCTCGCGTGTGCAGTTCACAATAGGGTTCATGCTCCTATGAGAATCTAATGTGTCACTGATTCGACAGGAGTAGGAGCTCTGCTTGCCTCCAGCTGTGCCACCGGTTCCAAATAGGCCACAGACTGGTACTGGTCTGCAGTCCTGGGGGTGAGGGACTCCTGCTTTAAGGTCAAGTAGAACCCAGGAGAAAAGCTCAGTGCCTAAATCACTCATACAGGGATTGACTGTCCCTGGTTCAGAAGACACAATATCATCTGTTAAGAAAAATCATACAAATACACTAAAAATGTTTTAACTTATCAATGAAAATACTATTTAGTTCTTTTTTTCTTCAGATTTTAAGTTATATGACATTCCAGAAAGCTGAAAAGAACAATCAACAAGAATATTTCTTTGTCACATACCCCTGGAGGAACTGTCATTGAGATCCATGACAGTATCTGTACTTTGGTTAAATAATTGACTATTTATATTATATATAAATTAACATTAACCTTCCATGCAAATCATTTTCTAATGTTATTATGTATTTCTGTATTTATGCAAGTTGCTCTTTCTTGGAGGCAAACAAACAGTATTGTTTGATGTAGATTAAATTCTAAAACATTTTTCTAAACCAATTTTGAAACTTGGAAATTTCAGTATAATTTGGGAATTTGCATAAAGAAATTGTATAACTATCAAGAAGGTTGTGCTAAAACTTATAATTAGAGCTTTAAAAGAGGCAGGAGTCTAGAGGAATCTATAATTTTCATGAGCTGAAAAGTCAGACACATTTCATGCCTAGTGCTATATTGAATTCCAATAAGATATATCAGTAATAAAATACCCTAAATTATGACCTCCATTCATTAAATCAAACATCTGAGTCAGATTTTGCAACTGTTTAAAATGATGAAAGAACTTTACTCCCTGATTATCTCCACTCTTAGAATTGACAAAAACCAACAGGGGACTACCACAGAATGAAAATGTGGCTCTACAGAAACCTGTAAAAAACAAAGTACAAGATCAATACATACAGCTTTCTTTCTTAAATTATTAGCAAACATTCAGAGAAAAAAATAAAGTCATAAGCCAGGCTCGGTGGCTCAGCCTGTAATCCCGCACCTTTGGGAGGCTGAGGTAAGTGGATTGCCTGAGACCCGCCTGGGCAACTTGGCGAGACCTCAGCTCTACAATAAATCAAAACTTAGCTGGGTGTGGTAGTGCATGCCTGTAGTTCCAGCTACTTGGAAGGCTGAGGTGGAAGGATCGCTGGAGCCCAGCAGGTCGAGGCTGCGGTGGCTGGGAGCAGCCACTTCACTCCAGTCTGGGTGACAGAGTGAGACTCCAACTCAAAAAAAAAAAATAAAACAAATAAATAAATAAATTCATAAAAACAAAGAACCTTGGTTATTACTAGAACACTAAGTTTCAATTTGGCTCTCCAAATGAAGATAGGATAACTATTTACATACTTAGGTTAACTATTTACATACAGTATTTACATACTGTCTTTTAAAAATATGCTCTATAATGAAAATCATACCAAAGATGATAGATGTATTAGTCACATATAATTTGAGATGTTCCACCTGCCTTAACTATACTTAATTATAAGAAAAACTGATTATAGTCTATACATGCATTTGTCAAGGATTTCATATGTTCATATGCAGTATTATAAAGTACTTAATATATATATACTAATACATTTTAGTATATATAAAATACTTATTTGTTTTAAATGTTATTATGTTTTATATAATATATGTGCTTAATATATATATATTTTATGCTGCTCCCTGCTGCTTTGAGGATAGTTCTCCTAGCCTGGAGGGTTTCTGTAGATAAATCTACTGCTATTCTAATTGGTCTTCCTTGGTAGGTAGTCTGGCCTTTTTCTCTTGCTGCCTTTAGGATTTTTTCTTTTATACCTACTTTATTTAGGCAAATTATTATGTGTCTGGGAGTTGGTCTTCTTGTTTGTTGTCTTGCAGGGGTTCTCTGAATCTCTTGTGTTTGAATTTTCATGTCACTGATGAGATGAGGAAAGTTTTCTTGAATGATTTCATGGAATGTTTGTTCCAGTGTGGCCTCTGCTTCTCTCTCTGCCTCAGGAAGGCCAATTACTCTTAGGTTCAGTCTCTTGAAGTAGTCATTCATCTCTTGAAGGTTTTGTTCTGTCTTTTTGAGCTTCTTTTCTATGTTTTTGACAGTTTGGGTTAGTTCTGTGTTTTGGTCTTAGAGCTCTGAGATTCTTCTACTTGGCTAATTGCTTTCCATGCTTATTAGTTTGTTATTTATTTCTATCACAGTATTCTTTACTGCTGTTGTTTCTGACATCAGCTCCTTCCTATTTTCCTCTTGTCTCTCCTCAATTATTTTTATTCTTTCTATTAATGTCTTGATGTCTGGGTTTGTTTCATGTGACCAGTCATTCTGGGGGCTCTTCATTATTTGTGTTCCGAAGGCTGTTTTCTCAGTGTCTGACCTCCCAGCGGTCTGTGTGAGACTTATATTATTCTTTTGGTTTTTCTTCATTTGTGCAGTTTTTTCCTCCCTACTTTTTCCTTCCCTCCATGTCACCGTCTTCTTTGATTCTGTTATTCAGGGGTGGAGGGGTTGCTTTTACTTCTGTTTGTTCAATCTCCTATTCTTCTTTATGTATATCCTCTTACTTTGTTCAATTCTGGAGTTGAACCGTAGGTTGGGGGTGGTCCTTTTTGCAGTTTTGAGATTTACTTAAGGGGGGAGCTGTGATTCAAAATCTCTCTGCAGGTCCTGGTATCTTCCGACAGGTGTATGGATAATCTGAAACCCACTTCCCACTGCCTTGGAATCTGTCCATGCAGTCGGGTTGTAGGTTTACTCCCTGAAATAAAATGAGGTTAACAGAGGAAAGAGAATGGAGCAGACAGTGGGGGGAAGAAGGGGATGGAGAGAGAGAGAGAAGAGTAAGGGGGAAAACAGACAAGTGTACCAACAAATAGAGAGAGAGACAAAAACTGAAACAGATAAAACTAATAGACCATGGCTACAAACTAACCAACTCCCATACAAAAAAAACTAAAACATACCATGATGGTAACATACAAGCTAACCAATCTCCTTATTGGTGTGCTATTCCTCTATACAAAGATATGGTTTACAGAGAGAAGAAAAGAAGAAAAAAAAGGGAACAAAACAAAAGGGATAGAATCAGGTCAATAAACTAACAGAGCCAATCAAGCACACTCTGAGACATGTTGTTTAATTCCAATATCCTTTCAGCTCTGATTTCTAGCTGTCTTTTCAGGCTGGTAAATTTGTTCACAGTTAGGACCAGTCGCCCCTGACCTGCTGTGAAAAGCAGTTCAGATTGCCACTCAGTTCACTGCCCAGTTCACCACTCATATCTGGCCTGTGTCTGTTTATCAAACTTCTGTTTTTCCCCTTTCAGTGTCATTACTCTGAATCGCCAGCAGGTTGTGCTATCTCACCGCTCCAGATGTCCTTTATCTCAGCTGCTCGCCCCACAGGGGAGGGAGCTGGAAAGAAGCCAGAAATGGGAGTTGCTGCCTCAAAGCACACAGGAGGAGACCCATGGTCTGGCAGGACGTCACGGTGGCAGTAGTGGCGGCGGTGATCTCAGCAGATCTTACTTGCAGGGGCTTAAGGTCTGAAGGCGTGGATTGCCTCAGGCATGGGCAGTGTGATGTGCAATGGCTGCGGCGGAGGCAGCAATGGCAGCGGTGTCTGCAGTGGCTGCCCTGACCGCCATGATGCTTCAGCGGTGTCAATGGCCGAGCTCCGTGTGAAGAGCAGGCTGCCAACAATGGGATCTGCAGCCCCAGGGGAGAGAGCCATAGTCTTTGTGTTCTTTTTTGCGGAGGTCTCATAGACCAAGCTGCCCCATCATCATCTTGCCAGAAGCCCTTTCCATTGTCTTAAATCGTTCAAAAAACTAAAGGAAACCACAGGTAAAAGTTAATTCTTCATCCTTACAAAAAAACAAGTATTTCTTTCCTTTAGCTGGGGAAAAAAACCTCAGTGTGGTTTTAATTTGTAATTCTTTGATAACTACTGAGGCTGAGTACTTTTTCATGTACCTGTTGGATGCTCATATGTCTTCTTTTGAGAAGTGTCTATTCATATCTTTTGCCTACTTTGTAATGGGACTTTTAAAAAATTTGATTTCAGCATGTTTGAGTTCCTTATAGATCCTAGATGTTAGGCCTTTGTCAGACATACAGTTGGCAAATATTTTTTCCTAGTCTGTGGACTGTGTCCCTGCTCTCTTGATGGTTTCTTTGGCTTTGCAGAAGCTTGTCAGTTTGATGAGGCCCCACTTGTCTATCTTATCTCTTATGGCATGGGCACTTATGGTTTTGATCAAGGAAAGGCTGCCAGTTCCAATTTCCATAAGGGAGTCTCCTGCATTTTCTAAAGTTCTTATACTTTGAAGTTTTACATTTAGGTCTTTGATCCATTTAGAGTTTATTTTTGTGTGTGGTGATAGATAAGCAGGGGTCGTGTTTAAATTGTCTGTATGTAGTGAGCCTATTTTCTCAAGACCATTTACTGAATAAGTTCTCCTCTTCCCAGTGGTTGATAGTGGCATCCTTGTCGAAGAGTTTATTGCTGTCTGAGGTTCTTATAGAGTTTGTTGTTGCTGCTGCTGTTCGTTCATTTGTTGTCTTTCTTTTGATTTTTTATGTTGATTCATGTGTGTTTTCAGTCTTTTTCCTGCATTCTTGTGAAGGGTGTTGTCGCTCCTTTTTTTCTTTCTTCTGTGTTTAATACTTTCTTAAGTGTTTCTTGTAGACCTGGTCTGGAGGTCACATAAGTTCTTAGACATTTTAATTCTCTATCACCAGTGAAGCTTAGACCCATATTCTTCTTTTGGTTTTTCTTCATTTTTGTAAATTTTCCTCCTCCCCCCCCCCCCTTTTTTTTACCTCTTCTTTAATGTGTTGCTCAGGGATGGGGGGAGGTAGTCTTACTTCTGTTTGCTCAATCTTCTCCCTTATGTGGATCCTATGCTTTGTTCAATTCTGAAGCTACACTGTGGGTTGGGGGCTGTAGTTTTGCAGTTCTGAGATTTAATTGAGGCAGGAGCTGTGATTCAGAAACTATCTTCAGATCCCAGTATCCACTGACAGGTGTGTGGGCCCCCTGGAACCCACTTCTCACTGCCTTACAATCTGTCCATGCATTGGAGTTTAGGTTTGCCCCCTGAAAGCAAAATGAGGTAAGAAAAAGGAAAAGAATGGAAAAAGGAAGCAGGTGGCCGATAGAAAGGTGGAGAGATAGATGAAGAAGAGGGAAAACAGACAGGTGTACCAACTAACAAATGTAAAGAGACACAAAGACAGAAATGAGTTTTAAAAACTAAAAAATGTCAGAAGGGGAAGATGGTGGCTGAGCCAGTTGGACTATGCAAGTCCCTGTGTGAGCGAGGGAGTGTATGGAAAATTTTGCGTACCTGCTGGTGAGTGAGTGGGCTTGTGAGTGGCTGACTGAGTGAGGGTCAAGGAGCTAGTGGCCAGGGCTCTACTGGTGCAGCAGCTTGTATCAAAGCTGCTAGGCTTGAACCCTAGCAATTCCCGAGAGGCAGAAACCAAGTGCCATTTTCTTTCTTTCTTTCTTTCTTTCTTTCTTTCTTTCTTTCTTTCTTTCTTCCTCTCTCTCTCCTCTCTCTCTCTCTCTCTCTCTCTCTCTCTCTCTCTCTCTCTCTCTCTCTCTTTCTTTCTTTCCTTCTTGTTTTGAATCAACAAAACCTTCCCTGGGAAGAAAGTGCTGGGAGAGACTAAGTGGGGCTTGTGAGCAAGTGGCCAGGCCCCTGGTGCAACAGCTGGTACTGCAGCTTCTCTCCTTGGTCACTGGCTCTTCTGAGGTCACAGAAACTGAGCAACATTTTCTTTTTAATGGACAGAAGTTTTGCTGTGGAAAGCAGCAGGGAGAGTGTCATCTCAGGGTCTCCCTCACCATTGGTAGGAGAGACTGCCAACTCCAGGTTTTGCCTCACCACTTCAGCGCTTGGCAAGGCACTGGCAGCAGGGGCAGCAGAGGGAGTCCAGAAGCAAAGTCCCAAGAAGAGGACAACAGAGGTGCCCCACCACCATCTTGAAGGCGGGGCAGGAAGTGCTCCAACTTGCTCACCACGGGGCAACAGACCTGATCTCTGTGACTGGTGGATCAACAACTACTCAGGGACTGATTGTGACCCAGAGGGAATATCCTGAAAGCACAATCTTCGGAGGGACCTGCTGAGTGCTGAGTTCCAGGCACCCCATCCCCTACCCTGATCCAGCCACAGGACAAAGGATGTGGCCAGAAAAGGATAAGAAAGAACTCACAAGAGATCAGTGGTGAGTCCAGGGCTGACCAAAACCCCCTTCTCCCCAGCAATCCTCTGAACATCAGATCCACACAGCTGGACCTCGACTGAGAGGGAAAAACCCAGACGGAGCCTGGACGTTAGTCACAATAGGAGAACTCCATTGCAGGATAGGCCTGGCTAGGGCACCCCTCACGAGTACATACCTGGGAAAGAGACAACTCTGCCCCTCCCCAGGGGAGGAGATCTCCCTGACCCTGAGGGTGTGAGAGTGGGAGGGGAGGACTGCAGCCCCACCCACCTCTACTGCCCTGCTCCTTCCCTGTTTCAGACACTGAAGAGAGAGTGAAAGAGGTGACTCTGTAGGAGAGACCTGATCAGAGGAACAAGGTTCAAAGGGCAGGGTTTTAAAAATATATATAATTTTTAAAAATTTTTTAAAAGTTCTTCGTATGTTAGTTTATCTATTTTTAAAATATTTTTCCTTTGTGCATGAATGTGTATGTGAGGGTTTGATCTGCATCCCCCTGCCCGAATTTTTTTTCTTTTTCTGTTTTTACTTGTCATTTTCTATTTATGTGTGTATAAGAATGATTGAGCATTCATCTTTTAATTCTTTTGTTGCTATTAGTTTGTTTTTGCTCTTTTTTTCTTTGGGGATTTTTATTTTCATTTTTTATAATTTAAGGTATGTGTCAATATATGTGTGAGGGTTTGATCTGAATCCCTTTTTTTCCTGGTCTTTCTCTTTTTCTTCTCTATGTGCTAGGCATATATGTGTGTGTTTAGCTTTCTTGCATTTTTGTTGCTGTTTGTTTTATTACATTTTGTTGTTATTCCAGTTTGTTCGGGTGTGTGTGTGTATGTCTGTTTCTGTGTGTTCAATTATTTGTTTCCAGTGGTTTCTGCATTATATTGTCATATAGAATAGTGATGGGGAGTGGGTCTCAGGGAACACATACCACAAAAGTGAACACTGCAATTTGCAAGTAGTTTCTGAATCCTAGTGCCCCATCCTCTACTTTAGCTATATTTCAAAAACTACAAGAGACAACAAAGCTTCCTATCTACCATTCTATTTCAAAATAGAAAGAATCCAGAGCCCAGATCAGGGAAGAATAAAGGACTGAGCAAAAATCAGAAGAGATAGCCTCACTCACTGACATGGAATAACAGAAATAAGGAGAAAAACAAGAGCTATGTCACAAATGAGAAAACAAAGGGAAGACCACAGGCAATTTCAAGTGTACCAAAGACAAAACTCCAGAAAAATTAGACCTTGGTGCCCAAACAATGGACGTCACCAACAACTGACCAAAGAAAGCAACAGGGATTAGGGAATGGATGGAAAGAGTGAATAAGACTCAAGAAAGACAAGATGCAATACTGAAAGAACTTGTAACAGATTTTGGCAATAAAAAATTTCACCCAGGAAATAAATAAGAAGATGACAGGTATGGAAAGCAGAATTAATCTAGCTGAAGAAAGAATGTCAGAACTTGAAGACCAGAGCATGGAATCAACCCAGTCTGAAAAGAAAATAGAAAGAAGACTCAGAAAGAATGAACAAAGCCTACAAGAGTTGTGCAATTAAATCAAGAGGCCAAACCAACACCTAATTGATATCCCAGAAGAAGAAAGAGAAATGGAGAACAACTTAGAGCAAGTATTCCGGGAGGTAATCCAAGAAAACTTTCCCCATCTCACCAGAGATGTGACCAGCCAAGCACAACAGATACAGAGGACCCCCACAAGACATCAAAAGAGAAGACCAAACCCTAGACACATAGAAATTCACCTACACAAGTAGGCACAAAAGAAAAAATCTTAAAGGCAGCAAGAGAGAAAGGTCAGACTACCTATTGGGGAAAACCAATCAGAATAGCATCAGACTTATCAGCAGAAACACTACAAGCAAGAATGGGTTGGAGCCCTATATTCAAAGTCCTCAAAGATAAACAATTTCAACCAAGAATTTCCTATCCAGCCAAGCTCAACCTCATCAGTGATGGAGAATTAAAATCCTTCCCAGACATCCAATCCCTAAGAGATTATGTAGCTTCTAGATCAGCTCTACAAGAGACACTTAAAAAGGTATTAAGCACAGAAGAAAGAAGAAAAAAAGAAAGAATGACCACACACTTCCCAAAAGAACAGCAGAGCACAGAATCAATAGACAATACAGCACAATAAGAAACTTGAAAACACACACATACAACACCCCAAAGCCAAAAGAAAACAAGCAAACAAAGAAAAAAACTTTGTAAGAACCCCATGACAGCAATAAACAATCACATTTCAATAATCAGCCTGAATGTGAATGGACTCAATGCACCACTGAAAAGACACAGAATGACAAACTGGATAAGAAAGCATGACCCAATTTTTTGCTGCATCCAGGAGACTCATCTCACTACAAGGGATGCACACAGACTCAAAGTTAAAGGATGGAAAATGAGTTTCCAGGCAAATAGATCACAAAAGAAGGCAGGAGTTGCAATCTTAATATCAGACAAAACAACCTTTAAGCTATCAAAAATTTTAAAAGATGCAAAAGGACACTACATAATGATAAGAGGTTCAATCTATCAACAAGAAATATACATCCTAAACATATATGCACCAAACACAGGAGCACCAGCATTTTTAAGCAACTACTAAGTAAACTTTAAAAAGATATTGACTCTAACACTATTATAGCAGGGGACTTGAATAACCCACTAATAGCCCTAGATAGATCAACAAGGCAAAAAAATCAACAAGGAGATCCAGAACCTAAACTTGACACTTGACCAAATAGACTTAATGGATACCTACAGATCATTCCACCCAACAACCACAGAATATACATTCTACTCATCACCACATGGAATGTATTCAAAGATTGATCACATCCTTGACAATAATTTAAGCATAAACAAATTCTATAATGTTGAAATATTGCCATGCACACACTCAGACCACCATAAATATCAACACCAGCAGCACTTCCCCAAAGCCCACAAATACATGGACACTAAACATCATGATGCTGAATAACTACTGGGTCAACCCTGAAATCAAAGCAGAAAATAAAAGATTCCCAGAAAAAAATGAAAATTAAAAAACATTTTACCAAATCTTCTGGGATGCCATAAAATCAGTTCTAAGAGGGGAATTTATATCTCTACAAGCACACTGCAAGAAAATGGAAAGATTAGTAGTTGAGAGTTAGCAAATCACCTAAGAAAGCTGGAAAGAGAAGACCACCAAAACTCCAACTTTAGCAAAAGAATCCAAATCACCAAAATACGAGCTCAAATACGGGACAGAAGACAAAAATATCGTTAAAAATATCCACAAAACAAAAAGCTGATTCTTTGAAAAAATTAACAAGATTCATGAACCCAGTCAGAATGACCAAGAAAAAGAGAGAAAAAGCAAAAATAAACAGAATCAGAAATACAAAAAGATCAAATCACAATTGATCCCGAAGAAATACAAAGATTATCAGACTTTACTATGTACACCTATATGGAAACAAACTTGATAACCTAAATGAAATGGAGGACTTTCTGACATCACAGAACCTCCCCAGGTTGAAACAAGAAGCCATTGAGACACTAAATAGACCAAAGCAACCCAGGAAATTGACACTGTCATATGAAAACTACCTATAAAAGAGAACCCTGGACCGGATGACTTTCCAGCAGAAGTCTACAAAATGTACAAGGAGGAGCTGACACCAATCCTATTGAAAGTATTCCAGGCAAGTGAGTAGGATGGAATTCTCCCCAAAACATTTCATGAAGCTAACATAACACAGATGCCCAAACCAGGTAAAAATCCAACAAAAAGAACTACAGGCCAATATTCATTATGAACATAGATGCAAAAATCTTCAACAAGATTCTAGCATATTGGATCCAAAAACACTTCTCAAAAATCATCCACCATGACCAAGTAGGCTTCATCCTCAGGATGCAGGGCTGGTTCAACATTAACAAGACCATAAAAGTAATTAAATACATCAACAGATGTAAAAACAAGAACTACAAGATTATATCTCTAGATGCAGAAAAAGCTTTTAATAAAATCCAAGATCCCCTCTTGATAAAAACCCTGAAACACCCAAGTATAGAGGGAACATACCTCAAAATAGTAAGTGCTATCTACGATAAACCCACAGCTAACATATTCCTAAGTGGACAGAAACTGGAAACATTTCCCCTGAAAACTGGAACAATAGAAGGCTGCCTACTCTCACCCCTCTTGTTCAATGTTGTGTTGGAAGTCCTAGCTCGAGTCATTAGACAAGAAAAGGAAATTGGGGGCATCCAAATAGGAAAAGAGGAAATCAAGTTATCCTCTTTGCTGATGATATGATCCTATACCTTGAAAATCCAAGAGAATCTGTCAAAAACCTGCTTGCACTGATAAAGGACTTTGGCAATCTCAGGGTACAAAATAAATGTGTAAAAGACATTTGCATTCCTATACACCAACAACAAGCAGGCAGAGACCCAAATTAAAAGCACGATCCCATTCACAATAGCCACCAAAAAATTGAAATACCTCGGCATCTTCCTAACCAGAGAAGTGAAAGAACTTTACAATGGGAACTACAAAACACTGCTCAAAGAAATCCAGAAGACACAAGCAAATGAAAAAAATATTGCATGCTCATGGATAGGAAGAATCAACATTATTAAGATATTCATCCTACCAAAGGCAATCTACAGATTCAACGCAATATCCATTAAGGTACCAACATCACTCTTCTCAGACCTGGAAATAACAATACAGAAATTCATATGGAAACATAAATGACCATGAATAGACAAAACAATCCTTAGCAAAAGAAACAAAACAGGAGGAAACAAGCATCCAGACTTCAAACTTTACTATAAGACTACTGTAATAAAAACAGCCTGATATTGGTACAAGAACGGGCATATAGACCAATGAAACAGGATAGAGATTCCAGAAGCAAAGCCTCAATTTCTCAACTAACTCATCTTTGACAAAGTCTTCAACAACAACCACTGGGGAGAATAGAACCTTTTCAGTAAATGGTGCTGGGAAAACTGGCTGTCACATGCAGAAGTTTGAAACAGGACTCCTACCTCTCACCATACACAAAAATTAACTCTAAATGGATCAAAGACCTAAATGTAAAACCTCAAACTATAAGAATCTTAGAAAACGCAGGAGACACCCTTATGAAAATTGGAACTGACAACCAATTCCTATTCAGAACCTTAAATCCCCATACCTTAAGAAATAAAATAGACAAGTGGGACCTCATCAAACTAACGAGTCTGACAAAGGTCTAACATCCAGGATCTATAAGGAACACAAATGCACCAAAAAAGAAAAAAGCAAAACGTGGGCAAAAGACATGAATAGACACTTGTCAAAAGAAGATATATGGGCAGCCAACAGACACATGAGAACGTGCTCAGCCTCACTCATCATCAGAGAATTGCAAATCAAAACCACATTGAGACACCACCTAACCCCAGTAAGATGGCCATCATTAATAAAACAAACAACAGATGCTGGCAAAGATGGAAAGGAAAAGGAATGCTTCTACACTGCTGGTGGGAATGCAAACTAGTGCAACCTCTTTGGAAGACAGTGTGGCAATTTCTGAAAGAACTAGAAATTGACCTTCCATATTATCCAGCAATTCCGCAATTGGGCATATACCCAAAGGAACTCATATTATTCTATGACAAAGATACCTGCACACATATGTTTGCTGTAGCTCTATTCACAATAGCAAAATCATGGAAACAACCTTGTTGCCCATCGAAGCTGGACTGGATTTTAAAAATGTGGTACATAGCCGGGCTCGGTGGCTCAGCCTGTAATCCCACGCCTTTGGGAGGCTGAGGTGAGTGGATTGCCTGAGCCCGCGGGTTCAAGATCTGCCTGGGCAGGTGAGACCTCATCTCTACAATAAATAAAAAAAATTAGCCGGGCGTGGTAGCGCGCGCCTGTAATTCCGGCTACTTGGAAGGCTGAGGCGGAAGGATCACCGGAACCCAGCAGGTCGAGGCTGCAGTTGCCGGTAGTGGCCACTGCACTCCAGTCTGGGTGACAGAGTGAGACTTCAACTCAAAAAAAAAAAAAAAGTGGTACATATACACATTGGAATATTATGCAGCCATAAAAAAGGTCAAATATATGAACTTCACAGCAACTTGGATGGATTTAGAGTCGATCAGTGATCTATCACAGAAGCAAAGAACAAAGTACCATATGCTTTCACTCATAAGCGAACCTTGAACAATTATTATAATACTATAAGAAAGGGATTGGCAGTAGTGGGAAACTGTCAGGCGAGGGGAGTTGGGATTGGTAGTTGAGGGAAACTGTTAGGGGAGGGGGGCATACCTCATCAACAAGGGTACCTGCATAATCAGTGTTTGTATACCTAGTCCTGAATTGCACCCCACATCTTTATAATTAAAAAAAAACCTGAAACATACAGACAATGATACAAACACACAAACCAACAAAACCCCCCTATTGATGTACTTTCACTCAAAAATACCCATACACAAACAGGATGTCTAAAAAAAGCAGTAATAAAATAACAAAAACAAAGAAATTACAAAAATGTAATAAAAAATAAAGAGTATTTTCTGGCAAGATGATGATGGGACTGTTCAGACTGTGAGATTCTCCGCATAAAGAGTCTCTGCGTGAGTGGGTGTGTGTTGGTGGGTGAGTGAAAGTCTGTCCGAGGGGAGACTCAGGTTCATGGACCTGGGGCTCTTCTCCAGAGGTGACTACCACCCCCCACTGCCCTCAGATTTGAGCCATCGGCATGCAGGATTGTCTGCTGTTCTCAGGACTCTCCTGAAAGTCTGCTGAATACAGCTGATTCTCATTGCCTGGTGCCCAGTCCACACCACCACCTGTGACAGCAAAGTGGCTGGAGCCCCAGAGACCAGGCAGAGTCCTGCATTGCTCCATCCAGCTCCACCCAGCCTCCAACTTGGGACCTGGAGGTAATCTCATCAAACTTGGAGAGACAGAAGCCCCTTCCCCAATGCTGGATCAGACACAGACACATCATATCTGAGTGGGAGACTTGACAGGCAGCAAGCCAGGTGAGTCCAGATCTGATCCACCCACCTCCCACTAGCCTGTGGCGCATCTGACCCATGGTGAGAACAACCCTATCAGCCAGCACTGAGAGCAGTGGGGAGGGACTGGAAATCAGAACTGAAAGAAAGTTGGACTTATAGGAATGACCTCAGAGTGAGTTTTGGTTTTGTTTTTTTGCTTGTTTTGGTCATTTTTTTGTTTTTTGTTTGTTTTAGTTTTCTTTTGCTCTCTCTGTTTTGATTGCATTTTCGAGCTTGCTTTGTTTCTGTTATTTTATTGCTGTTTTTTAGACTTCCTATTAGTGTATGGGTATTTTGGAGAGTACATCAATGGCGGGGGGCGTTGTTGGTTTGTGTGTTTGTATGATTTCCTGTTTTAGTTTTTTTTTTAATCCTTTCTGTCTTTCTTTGTGTCTCTTTTCATTTGTTAGTTGGTATGCCTGTCTGTTTTCTCTCTTATTCTTCTCCTTCTTCGCCTTCCTCTTATCCCCCCCTTCCTTTTTTCCATTGTTTTCCTTTTTATAAACCTCATTTTTCTCTCAGGGAGCAAACTTATACCCCCACTCATGGACAGGTTGTTAGGCAGTAAGAAGAATTAAAGAAGAGGTTTAAAATGAAGAAAAAGTAAAGGAAGAATATGGGTCTCACACAGACCCCTGGGAGGTCAGCCAATGAGAATACAAACTTCAGAATGCAAGCAATTAAGAGCCCCCAGAATGGTCTCAAACCACAAACCCAGATATCAAGACATTAATAGAGTGAATAAATAGAATTGAGGAGAGCCAAGAGAAAGGAATGAAAGAGTTGATAACTGAGATAACAGCAATAAAGAATACAGTTAATGAAATAACAAACTGATAAGCATAGAAAGTAGAATTAACCAAGTGGAAGAAAGAATCTCAGAGCCTGAGAACCAAAATATGGAACTAACCCAAACTGTTGAAAACATAGAAAAGAAACCTCAAAAGACAGAACAAAAACTCCAAGAGATGAGCAATTATCTCAAGAGGCCACACCAAAGATTAATTGGAATTCCTGAGGCAGACAGAAAGACAAGAACCACACTGGAACAAACATTCCATGAAATTACCAAAGAAAACTTTCCTCATCTCATCAGTGACACAACCATTCAAACATAAGAGATTCAGAGAACTGCTGCAAGACAACAAATGAGAAGACCAACTGCTAGACATATAGTAATTTGCCTACACAGAGTGGGCATAAAAGAAAAAATCCTAAAGGCAGCATGAGAAAAAGAGCAGAATACTTACCGGTAAAGACCAATTAGAATAGCAACAGACTTATCTACAGAAACAAGTCAGGCTTGGAGCCCCATCTTCAAAGTTCTCAAGGATAAACAATTTCAACCAAGAATTACTTACCCAGCTAGGATCAGTTTCATCAGTGACGGAGAATTAAAATCCTTCCCAGTCAATCCCTAAGAGCTTTTGCTGCCTCCAGACCAGCTCCACAAGAAACACTTAAGAAAATATTAAACTCAGAGGAAAGAAAAAAAGAATGACAAAGCCCTTCCCAAGAATGCAGGAAAAAGATTGAAAACACACATGAATTTACTCAAAAATCAAAAGAAAGAGAGCAAACAAATAGTAGCAGCAACAACAAACTGTAAGAACCTCATGACAGGGATAAACTCTCACATCTCAAAAATTAGCCTGAATGTGAATGAATTAAATGCACCACTGAAAAGACAGAGAATGACAAAGTGGATAAAATATCATGAGGCAACAAAATATTGTCTCCAAGAGACTCATCTCACCAGAAAGGACACTCACAGACTCAAAGTCAGAGGATGGGAAACAAAATTTCAGGCCAACAGAACACAAAAAAAAATAGGAGTCATGATCTTAATAACAGACAAAATACCCTCTAAGCTTTCAAAAATTAAAAAAGATACAGAAGATCACTACATAATAACAAAAGATTCAATCCATCAACAAGAAATATCTATCCTAAACATATGCACCAAGCATAGGAGCACCAAATATCATAAAGCAGGTTCTAGGGGAAATTAAAGGTATTGACTCTAACATTATCATAGTTGGGGACTTAAATAACCTACTCACAACCCCAGACAGATCATCAAGACAAAAAATCAACAAGGAAATCTGGAACTTCAACGTCATGTCTGACCAAATGGACTTAATAGATACATATGGAACACTCCACCCAACAACCACAGAATATACATTCTACTCATTACCACATGGAATGCACTCTAAGATCAACCACATTCTTGGCCATAAATCAAACATAAACAAATTTCATAAGATTGAAATACTGCCATACACCTTCTCAGACCACAGTGGAATAAAAATAAATATCAATGCCAACAAAGTTCCCCCCAAATCCACAAAGACTTGGACACTAAACAGCATGATGCTGAACAACTCCTGGATCAACATGGAAATCAAACAGAAATTAGAACATACCTGGAAAAAAATGAAAATGGAGAAACATCTTTCCAAAACCTCTGGGATTTCTTGAAAACAGTACTAAGAGAGGAATTCATATCTCTTGAATACACAAGAATAAAATGGAAAGATCACAAGTTAACAGCCTAACATGTCACTTACGGGAGCTGGAAAAGCAAGACCACCAAGATCCTAACTTCAGCAGAAGAATCCAGATCACCAAAATAAAAGCCCAAATTCAGGACATAGAAGACAAAAAGATAATACAAAAAATCAGTGAAACAAAAAGCTGGTTCTTTGAAAGGGTAAACAAATTTGATGGACCCCTAGCTAGACAGAGAAAGAGCCCAAATAAACACAATCAGAAATGCAAAAGATGAAGTCACAACTGACCTCAAAGTAATACAAAAGATTATCAGAGACTACTCTGTACACTTGTATGGAAACAAACTTGAAAACCTAAAGGAAATGGAGGACTTTATGACACCACACAAACTTCCTGGTTGAAACAAGAAGAAATCGAGACCCTTAATAGACCAATAACCAACAATCCAGAAAACTGACTACATCATAAAAAAACTACTTACAAAAAAAAGCCCTGGACCAGATGACTTTCCAACAGAATTCTACAAAACATACAAGGAGGAACGGATACTAATCCTATTGAAAGTGTGAAATTCTCCCCAAATCATTTTATGAAGCTAATGTCACATTGATACCCAAACCAGGTAAAGATCCAACATAGAAAGAAAACGGCAGGCCAATATCCTTGATGAACATAGATGCTAAAATTCTCAACAAGATCCTAACAAACCAGATCCAACAACATATCTCAAAAATCAAGTGAGACCAAGTAGGTTTCATCCCCAGGATGCAGGACTGGTTCAACATCTGCAAGACCACAAACATAATTAAATATATCAACAGATGTAAAAACACAAACCACGTGATTATATATTTAGACGCAGAACAAGCTTTGGATAAAATCCAGCACCCTTTCTTGATAAAAATCCTCAAACATCTAGGCATAGATGGAATAGTAAGAGCCATCGACAAGAAACCCACAGCCAGCATACTAGTAACGGTCAACTTCCTAACGTTGTTGGCATACTCGGCAGGCCTTGGTCCATACCCAGGTTTGCACATTTCTTCGGTTAATTAGAAATGTTCCTAGAGGCCATTAAGTGGATTGAGAGAGTTGGCAAAGCAATGGAATTTATCATGAAATTCTGAGACACCTTCCCATGAGATATACTGTGCCTTCTACAATTATTCAGAACTGGTCTTTATTGTTTTATTGTGCACCATCATGGTGCTTGTTTAACTTTGTGACTTGAACTGTTCATCATGAACTGGCTTTTACCTGAGCCATCAAATATTTTGGTTATTAGGACCCTAGGATCAGTTCAGTTTCTAGCTGAAACCCAGCAGCATGTCAGAAACTGTTATTCAGGTGAATAGGATATGGATATACCCTAAATGCCTACAGTTTTCTCATTAGGGTGAGTATATAAAGGTTCAATATAGCATAGACATAACTACAAAGTCTCTGAGTATTCTTTGTAAAAAGGCCCAAGTGGAAGGGCAGCTTGTCTTTGTTGTTGAGTTCACTCTCTCTGGGTTGACTTCAACTTGGCACCAAGTTTTGGATCATCTACCATGGATTTCCTGGTAAATGAGTCTGAGAAGCTCCAAATATTGTCCCTGTTACCTCCAGAGTCTAAAAATATGCACCAAGCATTGGGTCACTTACTTCATGGTAGGTAGGTTCAAGGTACAGTAACTTGTCACTTACTGTAGAAGAGATGTTCTAATATACGTAGGCCTGTGACAGGCCTAAACTTCTGAAGGGTGATTATCTCCTAAACTCTGGTACTGATAAATTTTGCTAAGTCACCTAGTATGCTTGTTGCTTGTTCACATCTAACCAAATAAGGCCTTCAATTTTATGGAGCAGCATGGTATAACCTGTAACATCAAGACAAGTTTCTGTGAGCTCCATTGTCCTAGAGCAGGACAGTCGGTTTAACAGTGAACTTATTGAAGGTGTACTGTTGTCCATGCCAAGTGAAGGCAAACTACAATGAGAATATGTCATCAAAACTAGCTCTTGCTGGTCTGTTGTCTTATTCTGCTTTATATCTTGTCATCTGGATTATAATTCCAAGTGAATGCAGTTAAGTTTTGGCAGTGTTTTCTAAAAGGATTAAGAATATTTTTTGGTGTATCTTATTTTGACATTCCTTTCCTAAAGTATGTTCATTTAAATGTCTTATTTTGACATTCTATTTCCTAAAGTATGTTCATTTAGTGTCTCTTTCACCAGTGTTACCTCCTGTATCAGCAAGGATGACTACATAATGTTTAGGTATAAATGAAGTGGACCAATTGTGTGAAGTTCTACCCAATATTACATCAATATCTGTAGACTTCCTTCACTGACTTTTTAAAAGTTGTGACAAGAATATTTAATGAGTTCTACCCTCTTGACAAGTGCACAATACAGTACTGTCAACTGTAGTTACAAGTTGTTCAGTAGATCTGTAGAACTTATCATTTGTAAGTTTGAAATTTTATGCTCATTGACCAGTCTGGTGGCTTCTTGGGACCTCATAGTAAAATAGGATCTGAGAAAATTGGAGGAGTACCACTACTGTCTGCTACAAACTGCACAGACCTCATTGTCAAGTTTACTTTTGCTTCAGGAGAGGACATTGAAACTTAAAGCTACTTGTTGGCCCTGCTTTTCAGCATGTAGTAGCTCTCTGGAACACACAGGCTTTATATAGTAATATCATGCATATGTCTCAGCTGTGTTGGGCCAAGGTTCTGAATGTTGATGTCAAATTGCTTGTTTCCAGAGGTTCCTAATACCTACATAGAAATGAAACAATTTGTCTGAATCTTACAATGGTAAAATGTCAGTTTTTAGAAGTCAGCACAGAAGCAAGGTCTGTGTTTCCTTGCAATTTTTCTGTATTACTTTTTCCTGTTTTGGTATCAAAATGATTCCATGACACTGGAGTCATCTATACCACTTTAAAAATATATTAATTTAGTCACCTAGATAATGAGTGGATCCTGAGTTTTGTGTCAATTTTTATAATTGAACTTATTAAGATACAGCTATGTATTCTGAAACATTGTCTCTATCCAAACCTGAGGTCTTATCACCTCAGAAGATGTCAAATATCACAGGGAAGTGACTGCCAGCCTCTTGTCTTGGAACTCCAATGAAGGTTACTATGGGTAAACCACTAGGTTTTTCCTAGGACAAGTCCATTTACATGACCAAGCTTGTAGATCTGAGCCAGAAGAGCTCAAAGCTCTCAAACACGAAGAAAGATTCAGCAGCAGGTGGTTGAGACAGAGTTCCTGGCCTACAGCTTTCCACCCTTAGTGTGCTTTGGTGATGCTGCCACTGAAGAGGATACTGAGCAATTTGTAACACTTAGGGGTATAGGTTTCGATTTAGGAAGCAATGGAAATGTGAGGTCCCCCTGATGAAAATGTATGTCCTGGAATGTTTCTCTTTGAACAGACTTTAAGTTCTATGTGGGAAAAGATAGCTTCTGAGATTCCAGAAAAAAATAGATGATTTTTCTTGTCCTCTGCTGACTACTTTTTCTGACTGCCCTATGGTCCATGTACCGTGTCTCAGTTCGTTCTGGCTGCTATAACAAAAAAGTCTTAGATTGGAGACATGAAAGGCAACAAAAAAGCTACACCATTTCAGAGATGGGAAAGTCCAAAATCAAAGTGTCTGCAACTTAGGTGCCTGAGGGCTCACTCTCTACCTCTGAGATGGCACTTTGATGCTACATTCACACATGGTGAAAGGGGGCAAACTGGCTCCCTCAAGCCACTTTTTAGGTGGACACTAATCCCATTCCATGAGGATGCTGCCCTTATGACCTAATTGCCTCTTTAAAGGCTCTACCACTTATTATTATCACATTGAGGATTTAGTTCTAACATCTGAATTTTAGAGATAACACTTAGGGCAGCTCTCAGGTCCCACAGTGCTAGGGTCTATCTGTCAAAATAGCCTCTTGGGAATTTGTGGCAGAAATAGCTATTTCCACAGGTCATATGTGACACTGTCTGTGCCAAGTTCCATTCGATCTCCCTTGAATTCTCAACCACATTTAAACTCATGAATATAAGTTTTGGTGTATCGCAGCAGCCCTGAATCAGGGTGCTCGCTTGATGTTTACCTACTTCAAAGAAATCACCTGGAGGACAGGTTGGTGAAGAACTGAATTTATTAATGCTTACAGGAGGGAACTGATGGTGGCTGGTCAGCACAAAGCTCTCCACACTCCAGTAGATGTGGAGGGGAGAGATTAAATACCCTCAGCATGGAGATGGGCAATAGACACAACAATAGCATTATGTGCAAAGAAGCAGAAACAAAGATATTTGCTCTCAGTAACTGCCTTGAGTTGGCAGATGTGCACATCTTCAAGGGCATTTTGACTGAGCATGGATGGCCTTGGCCAGACAGAAGCCATTCTCCCAGTCAAGAAACAATCATCAGCAGGGGAAGCGGAGTGGGGCCCATGTCCTGCATTTATCTGACACATGGGCATGTTTATTCAAAATGACCCAGAGATAAATGTCTGCTTCAGAATGGTCAGAAGACTTGTTTCTCTTTGAGCCAGAAAAACTGCTGTATTAAGAGTCTTCAGTGAAACAGAATACAAAGGATATTCAAGATAAGACTTGTTATTGGCATTGAATCACATTGCTATGGAGGCTGAGAAGTCTGAAGATGGGCCAGCTGTAAGTTGGAGATCCAGGAAAACTGGTGGCATAATTCAGCTTGAGTCTGAAGACCTGGGTTGATGGAACAAAAGCCACTCCAAGACTAGGGGCTCGAGAACCAGAGCATCAATGTCCAAGGGCAGAAGAAGACCCAGCTCAAGAAGAAAGAGGCAATTTGCTTGTCCTCTGATGTTTGTTGTTGTGTTTTGGTACATTTCATAGATTTTGGTGGGCATTCTCTCAACACATTAAGGCGGTGAAATTATCCTGAACATATAGATTTTTAAAACCTGTACAATGTCATCTTTACAAATGTTTACAAATATCTGGGTGGTTTATGTGAGTTTCAGTTTGGATTACAGAGAATCCAAACAACAGATAGTCTCTTTGAGTTCTACCACTCAGAATTCCAGCAGTTTGCTCTGTCCTTTGCGTCTTGTATTTTTTTCAACTGGTTTTGTTTTCAGTTTCTCTTTCCGAGAGAAACATAGGAGTTTGGCTATTGTCCACTTTTAGCCTCTATGAGAAGACCAGAGTATCTCATTGTAATTCTATCTGAGTGTCAAGGGCATGCATGTATTAAGACGTTTCTTAGTCTACCACTGCCACAGTTTGTGTGGGAGAGAGTGGTTGTTATTCACCATTGTATTCTAGGATTACAGTTTACTGATTTTGGTACTAGTTCTAGAGCTTCTAAGGAGGGGTAAGTTACACTGCTCATGCATATTTCTCCTTGTTCAAAGTCTGTTTTATGCAAGTGGACTTTTCTCTCCCACAAAACTTGCTACAAGTTTGGTTATTTTCGTTGCCACTTAATGATTAGTCAGACACTTCATTTTGGCCATACTTTGAACAAGCTAAGTCTCGCAGTTGTGGCCAAGGGACTCTGTTAAGACTCACCTTCAATGATCCAGCAATTACAACTTCATCTTTACTTTCTGCCGTGAAGATGTTCGAGGTCAGCCAGAGGTGAGAGATTAGGGGCTTCTTAGGTCTTTCTAGGTGCACGCACAACTGTGCTCATGTATGCAACCTTCTAAAGTCCCAGAAATATGTTGGAGGTGCCAAACAGTTCAGATAGTTATGAGTGTCTGAGGGCAGAGCTTTTTGCAGCAGTCCAAATCCAAAGTGCTCCAACAGTGATGGTGGGGCAGCTGTTTTTCACAGCTACCATAGTTGTGAAACTTTTGGCATCTGAGATTACGGAAGAGCTGGGAAGAGGAATATTGGAATAAGGTAAGTAAAGTGCCATGAACTTACTGCTCTTACTCAATGTTAGCCATTTTCCTTGAATAAACACCCTTTGGATTGCTGCAGATATTTGGTCAATTTCCAGAGTACTGAAAGTTTGTTTGACCATTTTTTGTCGGTGTGCTAATTGCTTTTATATAGGAACAGAGTTGTAGGTTCTTACCTCATCATTCTGGAAGTAGTGCTTTCTACTGTGCTAACATTGTAAAGGGGAAAATTGTTCCAAAGTTGTTTTGCTTTGACTTCTGACTACATGCTTGAGTGTTGGGGTGTTGGTGATGCATATCATCTGAGACTCCACTGGATACAGGTTAGGTCAATGGTTTACTCTCATCTGCCTGATAATCCTAACCCTTGTCTCAGTAAGTGTTCTTTTCCATGTCAAAATACTTGGGATGATCAAGGTGATACTTCTCATCAAATAGCAGCCCTGAAAAGATTAGCTCCAATTTGCATGTTACTGCATGTTGATTACCTGGGGAGCTTTGATTGATGCCCCAGGTCACTCAAATCTTCTCCCCAAGGTTGCCACACATCTGCTTCCCAGGTCTGAGGAGACTGTCTCAAGGGCAGCATCTCAAAAATTAACACAGAGAAAGCAAATAACTGAAAGCAAAAAATTTGGAACCAGATGATTCCTGAAGTTTTTTTCTAGATATTGTTGATAGAAAGTTGACTGTTGTAGATAGGAAGAGCTCTGTGCTTATCAAGGTCAACATTAGCACCTCCTCTTCTGGGAAGAGAGTTCCATCTGATGGATAGGGATCAGACAACATGTAAATTCTAAAACCATTCTAGTCACCATGTTATCACACTGCTGGGATTAACGGACATTCATGGGACAAAATCATGAGCCAGAGCTACTTACATCAGAATGCAGCCTGCAGATGTAGTGCATCCTTTTGGTCCTCAGACATCATGTGTCTGGGGTGCTATGCTCTGACCACTCCCACAAAAAGAGTCAGGGGAATTCAGCATAGACAACTTTTTCCTCACAAGTTTGAGGTTGCTGTTTAGTGTCATTTGTTCCTCATGGTTATTCTGAATTTCTTCCTCATATGAGAGCCGTCACCTGTATGTTGTCTTCTGTGGTGGGCTGTCACAATGTCTGCTTGCAACTCCTGTCAATAGGGAGTCCAGGATGGTTCAAAGAGACGTGCTTGTCCCTGAGGCCGAGCAGAGCAGCCTTCTGAGATCTTGGGGAAAGCCCTAAGAGCTGAAAACAACTGAAAGGAAGGAGCTTGCAGTGGGATGCAGGCAGCCAGCACAATGCTGCTCTTCGGGACTGTGCCAGGAACAAGTAGACACGGAAAATATGGCCTGGAACATGCCCTGCCTCAGTCATGCTTGCCAAATCACTCCAGAAGAGTGCCAGGCCTCCAGGGCTCTCCTTTCAGGAAAAGAGGCCTGGGCTCCATACCTACTGCAGGATTCCATAGCTGAGTCCCCCCACCCATCCTCTTGTGGTGGTGGCTTTTCCTTTCTCCTGGAAATGTAGATTCTATATCCCCTTTCAGACTTGTCTGCCTTTCTGTTACCCAGAAATATTGGCCAGAATCAAATGTCTCTGACTTCTGACAATGGGATGATACTTTACTTTCACTGGATTCTAAGGATTATTTCACCTTGTTTTTCTAGACTATTTTTTAAACTCAGCGAGATGAGTATGTGTTGAGAGATCTGCTTCATGAGATTTTGCAAGTCACACTGGAAGAAGCTCTAACTCATCGTTTCACTAGAACACAATGGCGGCCCAGGTCTTCGGGATTTATTCCTGCATCATTATTTTATGTCAGTTCTCGCATTTCTGACAGAGTACACCTTGCTCTTAGTACTTAGGAGAGATGCAATCAATAGTCAAAACTTATTTCAAGCTTCGACAATAATTTGTTGAATTTGAGCCATCTGCACTCCTCTGGGTGGAAGGAGTTTAAGTCTTAAATTTTGCCTCTTCCTTAGGCTCACTTGCCTTGTTAGGGACACCCAGTCTGGGATGTGCTCCTCTGGTCAAATCAGGAAATCTTGTGCTCTTAAGCCTTGTTTCTTGCTTATGATCCTTGTCTGAGCCTAGCCCAGGTATATGACTGGAATAGACACTGCCCTGACCCTCCAAGGGTAATGCTTCCAGAGCTGTTGTGTTTACACTGTTGCCCAAAGGGAGGTGTGAGTAGGGGGTGGAGGGCAGTTATGACCCTCGTCTGAGCTCCTGCTGGGTGAGCCTAGGTTGCGCTTTCATCTTTGTCTGCCAGATAATCCTTGTTCCTTTTGTCTGAAAATGTTCTTTCTTATACTTGGAATAATCCAGGCAAATTTCCCTGCCTTCTAATTTCTCAGGAAGAGTTTCTGTACCCAATTTAGGTGAGATCCAATGGGTGCTCATCACAGGGGCAAAATTTAATGTGAACCTGGATCACTAGGGTCTTCTCCCAAGGATTGTCACACCTGTGGCACTCTACTGTGAGTGCGTTCGATTTTCTTCCCTTTGATGTGGTGACAGGCTGAGGTTCAGAATTTGTTGATTTGAGTCTCAGAGTTAGTGTCTACCAGTGGGTCAGTCCGGCACCAGCACGAAGGTGGAGCTTTCTCCTCTCTGCTGGTCCTAGGTGGAGCAGGAGCCACGATTGTCTGGAGAACTTTGCTCATAGGTGTGTCCTCTGTGAAGCCCTTTGTCTGATGTTCCTCAATGTGGTGAGTGGGCTGAGGGAATACCAAGCGAATGTAAATCTAGAAAATCTGACTCTTTTTGTTGTGGAAAAACAAGCGCTGTTGCCTACTTGGCATGTGATAGCTCCAGGTGCCACAAGCAACTTCGTGATTAGGCAGTTGCCCTTTCTGCTTTTCTTTTCTTTTCTTTTTCATTGCTTCGTCTTTGTTAGCGTCTCAATCATGTCTTGCCTTCTGGAGCAACAGCTTCCATCATTTCAGGAAAGGAATTTTGAAAAGGTTTTCTGATCTTCTCAGTGGTCAGGAATGCTTCAAGAGTGACTGGCAGAGTAGGCTAACACTTCGCTATTCTAGTTGTTTTCCCTTTTTTGTCTATACAACAGCCATTGATCCTGAGGTGAACTTTATTTGGAGCTTTATCTAACTCCAGATTGGGAATAAATCAGGCCTGATTTTAAAAATGGAATCTGAATCAAAATCAGCAAGACCATTAATAAGGATATCTTATGCTGATGAATATACATCACTTTCTGACTCTATAGAAGAATATAGGCTCAGTAACTGTCTGCTACTACCTTATTAAGTTTTCTACAATGCAGAGAGTCCAGCGAGCTGTTCATGAACAGCAGGGTCCAAAGGTGTTCACACCATCTGTCCCTTTCCATGGAGGGGTCCCAATAACCCGAATGTTGGGGGACCTCTGGGGAGGGAGAGCTGAGGGTTCAAACAAAAACATTCTGTCTCTGCTTTCCCTCTACAACCATCCTGGGCAGCAACAACCCGAGGGTAATCAAAATGCTGCTTTCCCCAAATTTAGACTCAAGACTCCCCTCTCCTCAAGAGAGGAAATAATGTGTTCTTATTCAGAAAAATGTGAAGCTTTCAGGTTCGACTCAAGGTACCTTTAGACTGATTCCCTCCCAGCTCTTGACTCTGCACACCACAATGTGAGCTTGTTGACCTTGGTTCACTGACACTTTACCTCCTAGATCATGAATACAGCTCCTGGGTGAGGCTCTCAGGGATTCTCACCCCTTGGCACAGGGGGGGACCCCTCAACTCCCCCTGTACCCGAATCCCTCCCTTTTCATGGTACATGACATGTCTTCAGGCTCTAATGACTAGAGCTTGGACATCTTAAGAAATTGGTAATTTGGCTAATACAATAACTTTATTTGTATGTGTGCCAGAAAGTCCAGAAGGAGGATGGTGAAACCAATGACAGGGTGTAGAGGACAGCTACTGAAGGTAATAAGATTCAGTTGGTCACTTGCAGAGGTGACCAGGGCTCAGTCCTGCTGGACACCCTCTGAAGAGAGTGTATAATGTATCTCAGAATATCCCTCAGAAGAGAATGCATGCTATCTATCTCAGAATGTCCTTCCTGGGAGCAAGTTTGCTCTGCAACAAAAGTTTGTTTTTTATTTAACCACCAATACTATCTGCTGTATTTTTCAGTAGTTTTTCTCAGAGGCATTCATTTTCTTGTACTGCTGAGAAGTGGGCCTAGAGGGTGAGAGTGTGACACAGGGTAGTACAGTCATTCAAGCAGAATGTGCACCTGCTTGGGCCTCCCTCTTAGCAGAAGAGGGATAGGGCCAGTATCTACTGCAGCAAGGAGCTCCCTACTCCATTTTCCAGTGATGAAGACTTCTTCCCTGTCCTGGGAGGAGAGACTTCATACACTCCCATATCTCATTCAGCCTTGTAATAATCTTTGCCTTCCTCAATGCCTGTTAAAGTAGATAATTAAGGTGGCAAAAAACTGAGCATATAAAATTGAGAATTAACTTTCTTTATATTGAAAGGATGGTTTATCTTTTTTTTATTTTAAAGATTATGGTGTACAATTCAGGGCTAGGTATACAAATGTTCATTAAGCAGGTACCCTTATTAACGAGATGTGCCCCTCCTTCCCCTGGCGGTTTCCCACTACTGCCAATCCCTTTCTTACAGTATTGTAATAATTGCTCAAGGTCTGCTTATGAGTGAGAACATATGGTACTCTGTTCTTTGTTTCTGTAATAGATCACTGAGTGTGATAGACTCTAAATCTATCCAAGTTGCTGCAAAGTCCATACATTTGTCCTTCTTTATGGCTGCATAATATTCCACTGTGTATATGTACCACTTTTTAAATCCAGTCCAGCCTCAATGGGCAGCATGGTTGGTTCCATGTTTTTGCTATTGTGAATAGAGCTGCAACAAACATGTGTGTGCAGGTATCTTTTTTGATTAATGGTTTGAGTTCTTCCAGGTATATTCCCAATAGGGGGATTGCTGAATCATATGGAAGGTCAATTTCTAGTTCTTTCAGAAATCGCCACACTGTCTTCCAAAGAGGTTGTGCTAGTTGGCATTCCCACCAGCAGTGTAGAAGCGCTCCTTTTTCTCCGCATCCTTGCCAGCATCTGTTGTTGTATGTTTTATTAATGATGATCATTCTTACTGGGGTTAGGTGGTATCTTATTGTGGTTTTGCTTTTTAAAATATGCCTTTTCCCCCAACAAAAAAAGTGAGCTTAGATCTTGTAAAGATCTAAAATTAGATCTGTCTCATGTCAGCTCTCCCTTACATGTCATGAGTTGTCCTAAGAAATATCATACAAGAAATTTACAAGTATAATTCCTTCGTTGAGATGTAACTAGATTTTCACACTTGTGGACATTGTAACATATATATTATCACCTCAGTAAATATTTAGGGAGGAAAAAGAATCTAAAATGTTTTGAGATTTGTTTCTGCGAGGCTTTTCCACAATTGTATAAGTTAGTGAAAGCAGTCTGCATCTCACTTGAATTAGAGCAATTGATACACTCTTCTGAATTAGAAGAACGTAATTCTCTCTTCTGATTGTTCTTTCTTCAGCCTCCTCAGATTCTGCTGAGCCTAGCCAACATCACACTTCCTCCCATTTAAAATTCTTAGGACTGAATGAGAAGAAAGAATGAGATTGCTCAAAACTCTTCCCTGAGCAGTCCCTGCTGTGCCTAATCCAGGGCCCTGGACTGCCTAATCCAGTCCCTGCGTCCCTGGGTACGTAATCCAGGGCTGACTTTTAGTGGAAGCTGCTGCCAAGTGTGTCTGGCTTTGTCTTTGCTCACTTCTTTAAAGATATTTGTTCCTCATCCCAGTCCCTGCTGGACACAGCCTACATTATTTTTTAGTCTTTGTTTGCCAGATATTCATGTGTCTATATTAGGTTATTTCTGGACCAGCATATTTAAAACAGACCCTGTGGTTTGATATTTTTTTAATCACCTAAGTGCTCTGGGAGAAAGATTCATTACCTCTGGAAAGTTCCACGAGGTATACATTTCATGAGTAGTACTTATTGTGGACCAGGGTAACCTGTCTTCTCCCTCAGGATCTCACAGCTGTAGTTCTCAGATCTTCTCTGAAATGGAGATATGGACTCCCTATGGGCAGCAAATAGCTGTGACTAATAACCCAGTAATGTCAATGCTGACCCACTAGTACCTTGATCTTGGGTTGAGCTCAGAACATTCTCCTGAAGTCTTTGAAGCAGGTTTATCTTGTGTGTGGATGGATATGCCATGACTCTGTTAGAGTGAGCTGGTTAAGGGACTTGTCCATTTAGAAAAACATTTTGCCTAATGCTTTCCTTTAATGCAGAATTGACGTCTACAGTCTGTCATCTTGTCAGTCACGGGACCAGTGCACATGACCAGTGTTGCGAGTTATTTCTTTTGTGATTGAGTGCTTCACTTGTGCAGCCTTCTGTAAAAGTTGATGGGGTTATCTTCAAATTGCTATATCTGAAAGTCTTAATCACACAGTTTTTCTGGATTAAAGGCTTTCCTAGAACTGAAAATAAGCTACATTTTATTTTCTGGTACCATGAGTCTAGGATGCTTCAGGGTTGACTAGATCAGAAATTCAAATTTGGATATACCTGGTCCATTTTTTAGACCTCACAAAGCTAATTATTTTGAAGTCTTGAATTCTCAGTGGAATCTAGATTAACATCTATATTCCAATTAATTAGGACACAATTTTATACAGATGGAAACTTTTGTAAACATGTGGCATAGAGGAAAGAGTTCACTACCTTCTATTCTTTCTTTTCTGTAACTCAGACAATCAGATGAGCTGTCTGAACACAACAGGAATCACAAGTGTTTGAAACACATTTCCAGGGCTAAAGAAGATGTCCTGAACTGAGACACCTGAAAGTCTTGTACTTCTTTCTCTACTGAGCACTTTAGGGGGCCAAGAAGAGGGCGATGGTTGAGTTATTGAAAGATATATTCCATCCCTGTGTCCTCTACAATTAAGCCTTTTCCTGATGCTGCTGGGCATTAGGAAATCTTCATCTTCAATCTCATTCATTATCCTATACTTTTAAAAGTACTCCATTTCTTGTTGAAAATTTTTATGGTTTATGTTTTATATATTTTCAATAATAGCTTCCATGTGTTTGAGAGTTTTGACTATAAATCTTAATTTCTTGACATTAAAGACATTAAAATATAAGGAAGTCTGCAAGAAGAGATGACAGATATATGGTTTTTGTGCCAATACAGGTAACCTATCAAAGTGGGGAGCTGCAGAGGCTGTATTTTTGTAATTACCTTGAAGGAGTTATGGTACTGCCTCATAAGTCAACTTGGGTAAAGACAATTTGTCTGCTGTATTTTAGCTGTGGTCATGTAGCTTCACTTTGTTCAGTAGGTTTTAAGCTACAGTGATAGTTGATCTTCAGGATGGAACTTGTACAAGAATGTGCACTCCAAGGAAGTATCCCTCCTTCCTTGTCCATTGTCTTCTTTATGACTGTGAGACTAAGACTCTTGGAATGATGGAGCAAAAGAATAATGTGGCTTGAGGGTTCTTGCTGTATTCTCTAGGAGGGGTCTGGTGGGCAATGAAATCCCAGCAATTATCACCTGGCCTACAACTGAGGAAGAAGATGGTCCCGAAGATGGAAAGAGGCCTGTGACCTCCAGACTAAGAACATGTCAGTGTTCCCTCCAGAACACCCATTCTTGCATGCCCCACGTCGTGTGGTCTTCAGACATCCACAGAGAAGGAATGGAAGGTGGCACAGTGTTCGCCTATGGATGGCATCTTTGGGAGAGAGGGCTTTGAGGTCTCCCAGACAAGGAAATTTCTGCCTTGGCTCTTTACTGTGAGACTCGAGTTTTTGTCCCAATGTCTCATTTCAACTTAAATATGCACCACTCTAATCAAGACTTCATTTGAGACACATCTTTCCTTCCATATGATATGAAAATAATGGGAGATGTCAGGGCAAAATATCATGGGAAAAAAATCTACAATATCTTTCCTATATTAGACAGGATGGACAGTGGTTTTAGGGTCCCATTCCTGTGTGAATATTTTAATGTTTGTCAGGTACTAAATTTGTAATGGCATACGTTTCATTGTATTGTTTGAAGGGGAAGATAATTAAAGTTATTACAAGTTTTTGGAAGGCACACTTCTATTTGAGCTTCTAGGAACTAGTTCTCACTTCTGTGGGGGCCATTTGCATTCTTCGTGGAGGGATGAGTCTATTTCCATCCTGTGATGTTTATCTTCTCTAGCCCCATCGGTCCCACTCGATTGCCAAGTGGAAAGTGTTCAAGAGATGCAAAAATGGCAAGGTTATGGAACAGAACTATGAATGATGCTCATGAAATAATTCTTGAGGCTGGAATAGTCACCTTTGCCTGTTCAAGGGGTTACAATATGAAAATCTCTTTAGGGGCACCATTCAACCACAACAACTGAATAAGAAACCTACTGCTGAGTGTAGTTGTGAGTTTTCTAAAACTTATGTTCTGTCTTACCTGGCAATTGTCTATTTCAACTCGAAAAATTAGTCCAGGCACCTGCTATATCTTTTCCTGGGCATAGAGGAGTTGCAGTTGCAGGCCCGGGGTCTCAGACTCTGCAAATTTCCTGTTGCCCACTGAGCTGGGGAGGTGAGGGGGTCATTGTTCAAATGGAGGGTTGTAAATAATACTGATCAAATTCTCTTGGCATATACTGCCTAGTGACACTGGCTGGAATCTCTTCATTGTCCTGTTGAAGGGACAGGCCTTGCTTTCATCTTTTGGAGAAGGTTTTGTGTTGTATTTTGACCACATGCAACCTGTGCCACTGCTGGGTGCCACCTTCCAGACACTGAATAAATTATCCTGAATTCCTTTACTCTCCCATTATTTGCTACACAGCAGAGAGTGGTCTCATCACTTTGGTAGATTCAGTTGGTTGATTTCACACATGGTAGTGTGAGTTTCTGTCTCCACTCAAAGTTAATGGTAGACATACAGTGTATTGTTTTCCATTTGGTTTTATTGTCTGGCTGCCTTTAATCAATCTGCCCCATGTGTTCAGTTCAAGATGTCAATTGTGAGGATGGGATGGCAGAGAAGAGCCTGTCGTCCTGTGACTTTTAGGTTCAGATGAGTCTTCTTCATTCAGCCTGAGATAGCTGATTACCTTGCAGTCAGTAAGCTGGGATATAAGTAAAAGTTCTGTCTACACTGGATTTTGTGGGGTATAAGCTTAAGTGGCATCTGGCCTTCAGGATCTTGTCCTCTACTGTTGTAACTGGCCAATGTGGTATTTTTGCACTCAGAATTGAAAGTTCCCCCTCATAGGCAACCCAGTACACTGGGTCATGTCATTGTATAGAGGTCATCCTCTCATTTGAAAACTGTCACATGGTGGGGCTCATTTTCCCTACAACCAATTTTCCAAACCATGACTCTCCAGTGGTCTTTGGTTGCCTTCCTCTTCCCTTAGCATGTTAGATTGCTGAAGAAGGCCCTCCATCATGCCCTCAACCACTGACACAATGAAGATTCAGCACTAGGGATAAGCTTCATGATTCCTTTCCCATTTCAATGTAGCTGCTCTGTCCTTCTAGGCACAGGCTCCTGTTCTGTGTTGTGGAAGTGACCTGGCCCCTTACCAATGTCTCAGGGTCCTCCTAAAAAGGACATGGAGAATTTTGTGTCTGTAGTCCAGCCTCCTGACCGTAGGAGCTGTATGTTCCTAGAATTCTTTCCTGTATGAGATAGTATAAATATCACCACCACTCCAACACTTAAACTGAATGAGTATAATGTAGATGGGAAGAGAAGAGTCTCTGTTTAGAAGGCAGCATTTGTGAAGAGACACCTTCACTCTGTTACATATGCACAGAACTCATACACCAAAGTGAAAATGGGGGTGTATTCCTTACCTGAAATTAGAACAGTTCTGAGTGGACCCTACGAGGATGATGGGTATGTGGTGGTCTGTACTGCATTGGGTTTCTTCTTGAGCCTTTTTGCTCATGTGGCCTTCACCATCTTGTTGAGGAGAAGCCACAGAAGTTCCCAACCTGGGGAGTAGGCAGTAGAGAAGGTGCTGGCATTTCTGACTCTTCCATTAACAAGAACACATTAGTTTCTAATGAGTCTGCTTGAGCATCACTTGCTTGTTATATTAATAAGGTATGGGATCTGGCTACTTTCTGGTCATGTGATACATGCAGAAGTGACGTTTGACCTTCAGGATCATGCATTTAGGCAAATGAGGCCTCCTCTCCCTCTTCTTTCTGAGGCAGAAACTTAAGTGACATCTGATCTTCAGGATCATGTTCCTCACTTGCACCGCTTATGACAGCTCACCTTGATGTTTTGGCACAAGCAGAATGAAGAAGTCAATACTCCCTCATAGAGAAATCTGTGCATTTCCTCTTTATGCCATCACTTAGAGGTCTTCTTCTAGTTTGAAAAGTCATAAAGTATAGTTTATTTTTGCTACAATCACTTTTTCAAAGCATATAATGATATGATAGTATCTTTATACAAAGGTAACTTCAAAGGTGACTTTTTTTCTGACAGTTGTGGTTTGAGAATATGTTTTAAGAGATGTGCTCCATCTGGATATATCAAGTCTTGTTCCTGGATAAAGGGGTATCCAGCCAGGTTGTCGGGGTCTACCACCTGAGAGATGGCCAGTGCATGCTTTGGCCATCTCTGTGTCACCGGGAGCCGCCACAGTGAACTGTCTCCTGCCTGCACACATAGCTCTTGATGGGCGCCTTGATTCAACATCCGTGTCAATGGTTGATTGCCCACAGCCACTTGTTTGAACCAAGAAAGCCTAGTAGATGCGTGGGTGCTGATCGGCAGATTTGTTAGATCATGCCAGATTTGTTAGATCATGCCAGGGATGACTTTGGGCTTGACTGATTTTCTTTCCACCTCCAGAACATCTAGAATTTCAAGTTTCAAATACTGATAACTGACCTTTAACTTTCTACTCATGTTAATGCACACTTCTTTTTTTAAAAAAATCAGTTTCAACATGAAAAGACATCTTGTGACAATACCATGGGCTATGGGAAGAGCAACTCTCCCGCAACCCAGAGCTTCTTCCATGGAGCCACAGCCCAGTGACAGTGATGGTGGGCAAGAATAGGTCAGCAGAGAGTAAGGTAAGGTCGATGCTGCCATGCACCTTCTCATACTGACACTCCAGATGGTTGCTGGACCCTATGTCCTGATTTCTCTGCCTCATGTAGCAATGGGTGGTTGGATGTAGAAGCTGAATCTCATTTTGCGATTTCCACTTGAGAATGAGCCATTTTCTTTAAAGCTGGTGAGATCCAACCTGAAGAACTGCTGAATCTAGTTGGTCCACAGGGTCAACCAGTGAAAGCCTGGGATAACTTGTCATGGCCTGCCTTTACTGGAGGGGGTTAGTGAATTCAGCCTAGCCAATTTTTCTAAGGGAGAACTCAAGTGTCTTGTTTCCATGGGAAAAGAGTTATGAGCTCATAATTGCCTCCTGGTGTGTATTCCCAATGTTTCCTCTTTTTGTAGAGAGTACATGTGTTAGTTTGAGTCTTCAGCAGTAAGCAGTCATGACACAGTCTTGCCATGTTATAGATCCTTCAAAGCTCCAGTTTAATCCAGCTTGGATGAAATAAGGTGCTTTTTATTTTTGTTACTTTTTTGGGTAGACCCTTCTAGTAGGCCATTATTACTTGCCCAAAGATGAGAGCATATTCAGAGAAATTTCATGCTATTTTTTGGTCATTATGTCTTGTTCCTTGATCCTACTGCTGGTTACTGAGTACCTGGTAATTGTTACACCTTCTAATAGAAATTGAATTCTCCTTTGGGTGTAGACTGAGGTCTTACGGACAAAGTAAACTTCAAGGTTTTAACTGTGGCTTTCTTCCTCTAAAATCGCTCAGTGGAAAATAAGGGCTCTTCTTTGTGTAAAACTAGAGATAGCTACGAAACACTTTGTTCTCCACCTGAAAGTCAAGTGGAGATCTCATTTCAGTTTCCACTTGTTACTTTACATCTCTGAGGATCTCCAGAAAACCTTTTTTAACCAAATTGCCTTTGTACCAGAACAAAGTGGTTAGTCAATTGCCATGGCAAAAACCCAGGATAAGAATATATGTGACAGATTGTGGGTCTCTAAAGTATAGACAATTCCAGAAGCCTGTCTCAGTTCTTCCAAGAAATTCCTCATGTCACAATGGGGCAATGTTCAGAGTGGGAATTACTTTCTATTAAGCTCTCTAAGGACTGTGCTTGTCCTCAGTGTTTTCTGAAGATACAGAACACCTGGATGATCTTTCAGCTTGTCCTGGGGAATTCCATGGACTGATTTGTGGAGTATTAGGATTTAAAACCTGTACCTTTCCTGGTGCATGCCCTCAGGTAGAGATTTCTCTGTAGTATGAGTATTACACTGGCTGTGGTTAATTTTGACTACAACCATTAATCTGTCACAGGAGTGGAGTTTTCTCCTTCTCTCCCTATATTTTATTGTTAAAGAGACACTCATCTAGACCTCAACCACTCCTGCAATGAGAAACTTAACATTTTTATGTTTAAGTTTTAAAATTTGTCTTCTAAAAAAGTATTGTCATTATTATTATTATTTTAAAGATGGGTACAATTCAGAGTTGATTATGTAAGTAGACATTGTATAGGTAAAGTTTAGGTACCCTTACTGATGTTACGTGCTCTCCCCCACCCCGGGGCAGTTTCCCGTTACTGCCAATACATTTCTTGTAGTATTATGAAAAATATTCAGGGTCTGCTTATGAATGAATACATGTAGTACTCAGCTCTTTGTTTCTGTGATAGATCACAGGGTATAAAAAAGTGTCTTTAAAATGCTTTTTCATTATTATGCTATAGCTGCTTTGTCGCTATTAAATACAATAATACTTGATAAACCATGGTAAGAAACACTTTATTGAATCCATCATTTAAGTATAGGGACCAATTCAATAGTCTACCTTCTGTTTAGGCTTTGAAGAAAAATCTGTGTCCTTATCCCTGTCTCTTTAGGAATCTCCACTAAATGGGATGTGAAGAATGTTGCTTTTAGATCTAGATTGCTGGTCTTAAGCAGCTGTGCCTTCCTAGAATTATTTCTTAGAGATAGAGTATGTTCAGTCCACATCTTCCACCTTGAGTGGTTTGAAGGAGCTCAGGAGAAGGTAAACTGCCTCTTTATAAAGGGAAGTTTTGGGAAGAGACCAGTGCTCTCTTTTATGTAAGCATGAGGGTTCCTCAGTGAAGCTGAAATGATGGGTATAACACTTACCCCCCAGGGCATTGCAGGCAATGCAAAAGGGGACAGCAGATATGTGATATATGACTTTCCTTGGATTTCTGCTGTAGCAGTCTTCTGTTAAACTGCTTAGGGATGTCTGATCTAGAGGAAGTCTGTCCTGATAGCTAACCTGCAGAGGGGGCCAAAGAGGAGACTGCCTTTGAACTTAAAGGGTCATGTTAGTTATCTATATTCAAGTTGGATAATGGATGATGGAGGAGCCGTTTGTCTGCTCTTTCACCTAGCTTTAGTCAAGAAATTGCATTCTGCCCCATAGGTTATAAGTGCAATTAACACCAGACGTTCAGGATGATGTCTTCAAAAAAGGAAGTATCCATGTTTTCCTCCTCTACTGTCCTCTTATTCATGACTGAAACTGAGTCTTTCTTTCTGGGAATGGCAGAATAAAGGGGAGGATTGTGACTTGAAGCGTCTTGATATGATGCCTTGCATGAGAGCATCCAGGGGAGTAGGCCATCCCAGCAAATGCATACTGGCCCATTCATTGCCCATGAAGAAAGAATGTGGTACTGGACTTGGAAATGGGCATACCCCTCCACCCACAGATGAGAGACACCTCAGTTGGATATGCATTTTGGTCCCTTTAGAGCACCTTTTTTTCCCTTTTATTTATTTATTTATTTTGAGTTGGAGTCACTCTGTCACCCAGGATGGAGTGCAGTGGCACGCTCACGGCCACCCCAGAATCTACCTGCTGGACTTCAGGGATCCTTCCACTTCAGTCTTCAAAGTAGCCAGAACTACAGGTTCATGCTAATTTTTAAGTTACTGTAGAGATGAGGTCTCACCAAGTTGCCCCGGCTGGTCTTGAACCCACGGACTCAGACAACCCACTAGTCTCAGTCTCCCAAAGTGCTGGGATTAAAGGCTGAGCCACTGAGCCCAGCCAAGTTTTTGTCATCTTATTATTTTTTATTAATTTTTTTATTTTAAAGATGCAGTGTACAATTCAGCATTAGGTAAACAAATATTCATTATGCAGGTACCCTGTCATCTTGTTTTTTTTAAAATAAGATATCTCACCACTAGTGTGTGTGTGTGTGTGTGTGTGTGTGTGTGTGTGTGTGTGTTTTAAGAGACTAGGTCTTGCTCTGTCACTTAGGCTGGAGTGCAGTGGCATGATCATAGTTTACTGAAACCTGTGGCTGCTGGGCTCAAGCAATCCTCTCATCTAAGCCTCTCCCAAGTAGTTGGGACTATAAGTGTGTGCCACCATGCCTAACTAATTATTTTTATTTTCATAGAGATAGGGTGTCTCTATGATTTCCAGGCTGGCCTAGAACTCCTGGGCTTAAGTGGTCCTCCTGTCTTGGCTTCCCAAAATGTTGGGATTATAGACATGAGCCACTACACCTGGCTGGCATTTTTCCCCCAGTATATGTTTATGTTTTTTGTTACCATAAAACAATGAACAATACCAAGGAAAAATATTGCAGGACAAAACTGCAATATCTCTTTGCTACATTTAGTAGAATGTATGCACAGATTTTTATGTTCCCTTTTTGCATGCATATTCTAATATAAATGTCTGCATTTCTTTTTTCCAGTAGAAACAAGTTTATTGCATATAGACGAAATAGCTTCCTACGTACCTTCATACATGTGACACTAGTGCCCCCTAAAACATTGGCTTCGTGAAAGGATGTTCCAAAACCATGAGGTAACACTTCTGTCATAGCACGCATTGGTCTCTGACCAAGACCAGATGAGAGTTCACAGAGAAGGAAAAGATACTGATGGCTTAAAAGAAAACTTTCCCGGTCAGCGAAGGGGCGTCATTCATCCGCTTTAGGGGCAAATGGATGGGGTGAGGCTTTAGACTCTGTGCCTGAAGTCAAGTGCTGCCAAGCCTCTTACAAAGTCCTCAGGGACGAACGGGTTGGCAGAGCTGTGACTAGAGGGTCTCACTGTGAGGCACTCATGTGTGTGTCAGCTGGACCACTATTTATCCGTTAAACTAGGAAACCGTGGAGTCTTCTCTCCCTCCCTGGAGATATGGTGCTAGACAGAGACACCTATTCGTAAGGGACTTTGAGTTAATGCAGAGACAAGGCCAGATGTGCAATTCGCTCCTCCAGAGACTCACTCCTGTTGCTGGCATCTGTCTCCACAAGCCAGCTGTAGGTGTCCTTGTTCTGCAGAAGCTGCTGGCTGTGTGACCGGAGGACAGAGAACCGACAGTCAAGGCAGTACGACTGGAGATGGGTTGCCACCTCCTGGGGAAAAGCAGTCAGGTGCTGAGAAACTCCAGCCACGGAAATCTCCCCTTCACCTTGCTTCAGAGTTGCAGGATAATGCCAGCTGGCAGCAGGCCAACTTCTCAGCAGCACTGTTCAAGACTGAATTCATCCTCAACCGAATCCGTCATTGACTGATCCTTTTTTGCCATTAGCACTGTAAGTCCTGTAGCCAATTCACCCATGGACCTTAAATTCAGTCGGGACTTGGCCAAGTGCCTGAATGTGCAGGAGCTGAAAACCAAACACTTCTTTATGACTAAACAAGGACCAGGTGCCTTGTCCATTTTGGCAGGGTTGGTATGCTGACTCCAGTCTTTAAGTGATCCCCTCATTGAGAACCACATTTCTTCGTCCTACCTGTAGACCCCAGAGAGGAAGAAGACACACCTCTCTATGCCTTGGAAGGGACGTTTCCTAGGTGTTATGTGGCCTGTATCCACATGGAACTTCACTCTGTCTCTTCCCTCTGGATTGTTTGTTTAGCAGATCATGAGTTCTCCTGAGTCACCTTTTAACTTGTGAGGTGCAGGTAGTTCTTTCTGGTGATGGAGTTAAATCTGCTCTGGTGGTTTCTCAGAAAGGTTAATGGTAAGTATAGCATTTTTTAAAATTTTATTTTAAAGATGTGGGGTACAATTCAGGATTAGGTACATAAGTTGACAATTTGAAGTTTGGGCCTACCATTGGTCACTTTGCCTGGCTTAGGATCAGGTACCATTATTGATGCTATGTGCCACCCCCATCCGTCCCTACCCTGGCAGTGTCCCACTACTGCCAATCACTTTCTTGTAGTATTATGATGAATATTCAGTGTTTACTTATGAGTGAGATCATGCAGTACTCAGTTCTTTGTTTCTGTGATCATTGAGTGTGATAGACTCTAAATCCACCCACATTGCTGTGATCCATAATTTTGTCCTTCTTTATGGCTGCATAATATTCCATCATGTATATGTACCACATTTTTTTTAATCCAGTCTGCTTTCAATGGGCAGCCCAGTTGGTTCCATGTTTTTACTATTGTGAATAGTGACACAATAAACATGCGCGCACAGGCATCTTTTCTGTAGAATTTTAGTTCTGGGTATATTCCCAGAAGGAGGATTGCTGATTCTTATGGAAGGCCAATTTTTAGATCTTTTAGAAATCGCCACAATGTTTTCCACAGAGGCTGTACTAATTTACTCCCACAAACAGTGTAGAAGAGTTCCCTTTTCTCCATATCATTTCCAGCATGTGCTGTTTTTTGAGTTATTAACGAGCCATCCTGACTGGGGTTAGCTGGCATTTTAGTATGGTTTTGATTTGCATTTCTTTGATGATCAGCGAGGTTGAGCATTTTTTCATGTATCTGTTGGTTGCTCATATGTCTTTTGAGAAGTGTCTATTCATAACCTTTGTCCCCTTTTTAATGGGGTTGTTTACTTTTTTTCCTTTCAGAATGTTTGAGAGCCTCGTAGATCCCACATATTAGGCCTTTGTCAGATATACAGTTGGCAAATATCTCTTCCCAGTCTGTGAGCTGTCTTCCTGCTCTCTTGATGATTTCTCTGATTTTGCAGAAGTTTGTCAGTTTGATGAGGTCCCACTTGTCTATCTTATCTCTTATGGCATGGGAACTTGGAATTTTGATCAGGAATTGGTCACCAGTTCCAATTTTTATAAGGGTGTCTCCTGCGTTTTCTAAGGTTCTTATAGTTTGAGGTTTTACATGTAGGTCTTTGATCCATTTAGAGTTAATTTTGGTGTATGGTGCTAGGTAGGGGTCTTGTTTCAATCTTCTTGCATGTGGTCAGCCAGTTTTCCTAGCACCATTTACTGATGTGTTCTCTCCCAAGTGATTGTTGGTAGAGGCTTTGTTGAAGATGAGTTGGCTGAGAAATCGAGGTTTGGCTTCTCGAATCTCTAGGCTTCTCGAATCTCTATCCTGTTCCATCAGTCTATATGCCCGTTCTTGTACCAGTACTAGATTGTTTTGATTATTGTAGTCTTATAATAAAGTTTAAAGTCTGTAAGTGTGACGCCTCCCACTTGGTTTCTTTTGCTGAGGATTGTTTTGGCTATTTTTGGTCGTTTTTGTTCCTGTTTGAATTTCTGTATTGTTTCCAGGTCTGAGAAGAATGATGTTGGTAATTTAATGCGTATTACATTGAACTGTAGATTACCTTAGGTAGGGTGGACATCTTAACAATGTTAATTCTTTCAATCCATGGAATTAATTTTCATTTGTTTGTGTTTTTGAACTCTTTGAACAATGTTTTGTAGTTTGTTTTGTAAAGGTCTTTAATTTCTCTGGTTAAGAATGTGCCAAGGTATTTCATTTTTTTATGGCTATTGTAAATGTTTTTTGTTTGGTTCTCTGCCTGTTTGTTGTTGGTGTATAAAAATGTAACTGTTTTTTGCACATTGATTTTGTGCCCTGAGACTTTGCCAAAGTCCTTTTGCAGTAGAAGGAGGTTTTTGACAGATTTCCCTAGTTTTTCCAGGTATAGAATCATACTGTCAGTAAAGACAGATAGCTTAACTTCCTCCTTTCCTGTTTTGATATCTCTAATTTCCTTCTCTTTTCTGATTGCTTCCAATGCAATGTTAAACAGGAGGGGTGAGAGTGGGCAGCCTTGTCTTGTTCTGATTTTCAGGGAAAATCCTTCCAATTTTTGTCCATTTAGCAATATGTTGGCTTTGGGTTTATTGTAGATGGCTCCTACTATTTTGAGGTATGTTCCCTCTATACCTAGGCGTTCCAAGGTTTTTATCAAGAATGGATGCTGAATTTTTTTGAAGGCCTTTTCTGTGTCTAATTATATAACCTTGTGGTTCTTGTTTTTATCTCTGTTCATGTATTTAATTACATTTATTGTCTTGCAGAGTTGAACCACTTCTGCATCCCGCGAATGAAGCCTACTTGGTCATGGTGGATGATTTTTGAAACATGTTGTTGGATCTGATCTGCTAGAATTTTGTTGTGAACTTTTGCACCTAAGTTCATCAGGGATATTGCCTGTCGTTCTCTTTCTTTGTTGGGTCTTAGCCCAGTTTCGGCATCAGTGTGATGTTAGCTTCATAAAATGATTTGAGGAGAGTTCTTTCTCAATTGCCTGGAATAGGATTAGTATCAGCTCATCCTTATATATTTTGTATACTTCCACTGGAAGGCCATCTGGTCTAAGACTCTTTGTTGTAGAATTTTTCTTATGACGTAGTCAATTTTCCAGGTTGTTAGCGTTGTTATTATGTATTTAAGGTCTCAATATCTTCTTGCTTCAGCCTTGGGAGATTGTATGATGTGAGAAGTTCATTTAGGTTTTCAAGTTTGTTTCCATACAGGTGTGCATAGTAATCTCTGCTAATCTTTTGTACTTCTTTGGTGTCAGTTGTGACTTAATCTTTTGCATTTCTAATTGTGTTTATTTGGGTTTTTTCTCTCTTTTTCTTTTTCTATTTATTTTTTAAAAGTGAGTACAAATGAAGGTTAGGTACATACATGGTCATCATACAGGTAAAGCGGCATGAGTACCCTTATTGATGCTATGTGCCCACCCCCTGCAGTGTCTCATTACTGCCAACCCTTTTCTTATGGTATTATGATAAAAGTTCAAGGTCCACTTATGAGTGAGTACATGTGATACTCAAATATTTGCTTCTGTGATAAATAACTGAGTATTAGAGACTCTAATTCCATCAGATTGCTGCAAAGTTCATAAGTTTGTTTTTCTTTATGGCCGCATAATATCTCATTTTGTAAGTGTACCACATTTTCTTTATCTAGTCCACTTTTCATGGGCAGCCTGGTTGGTTCTATGTTTTTGCTATTGTGAATCATGTTGAAATAAACATGCATGTGCAGGTATCTTTAATATAGCGTGATTTGAGTTCCTCTGGATATAGTCCCAGAAGGGGAATTGCTTGGTTGTATGGAAGGTCAGTTTTTAGATTTTTTAGAAATCACCATACTGTTTTCCACAGAAGCTATACTAGTTGACATTCCCCCCACCAACAGTGTAAAAGTGTTCCCTTTTCCCTACATCTTCTCCAGCATCTGTTGTTTTTTGAGTTATTGATGATGGTCATCCTGATTGGAGTTAAGTGGTATCTCAGTGTGGTATAAATTTGCATTTCTTTGATGATTAGTGAGGCTGAGTATTTTTTCATGTATCTGTTGGCGCTCTTATGTCTTCTTTTGAGAAGTGTCTATTCATGTCTTTTGCCCACTTTTTGATGGGGCTGTTGATTTTTTTTTTCCTTTCAGTATATTTGAGTTCTTTGTAGATCCTGGATGTTAGGCCTTTGTCAGATATGCAGTTGGCAAATATTTTTTCCATGCCGTGAGCTGTCTCCCCACTCTCCTGATGGCTTCCTTTGCCTTGCAGAAGCTTTTCAGTTTGATGAGGTTTCACTTGTCTATCTTATCTTTTATGACATTTGTTTTTGGAGAGTTGATCAGGAATTGGCTGCCTATTTCAATTTCTGTAAGGGTGTTTCCTACATTTTCTTCTAGGATTCATATAATTTGTGGTTTTACATTTAGGTCTTTAATCCATTTAGAGTTGATTTTTGTGTATGATGATAGGTAGGAATCTTGTTTCAGCCTTCTGCTTGTAGTCAGTCAGTTTTCCCAGCACCATTTACTGAATAGGTTTTCCTCTCCCTATTGGCTGTTGGTGGAGGCTTTGTCAAAGATGAGTTGGTTGAGGAATTGAAATTTTGCTTCTGGAATCTCTATCCTGTTCCATTGGTCTATATGCCTGTTCTTGTACCAGTACCAGGCTGTTTTCATTATTGCAGCCTTATAATAAAGTTTAAAGTCTGGGAGTGTGATACCTCCCACTTTTTTCTTTTGCTAAGGATTGTTTTGACTATTTGTGGCCTTTTATGATTCCATATAAACTTCTGTTTTGTCTTTTCCAGGTCTGAGAAGAATGATCTTGGTAATTTAATCGGTATTGCATTAAATCTATAGATTGCCTTAAGTAAGATGGACATCTTAACAATGTTAATTTTTCCAATCCATGAGTATGGAATATTTTTCCATTTGTTTGTGTCTTATTGGATTTCTTTGAGCAGTGTTTTGTAGTTTTCATTGTAAAGGTCTTTTAGTTCTTTGGTTAGGAAGATGCCAAGGTATTTTATTTTGTGTGTGTGTGTGGCTATTGTGAATGCTTGTGCTTTTTATTTGGGTTTCTGTCTGTTTGTTGTTGGTGTTTAGGAATACGACTGTCTTTTGCACATTTATTTTATACCCTGAGACTTTGCCAAAGTCCTTTATCAGTGCAAGGAAGTTTTTGACAGATTCTCTTGGGTTTTCAAGGTACAGGTCATGTCATCTGCAAAGAGGGATAACTTAACTTCCTCTTTTTCTATTTGGATACCCTTGATTTCTTTCTCTTGTCTAATTGTTCTAGCTAGGGCTTCCAATACAGTTTTGAACAGGAGAGGTGAAAGTGGGCAACCTTGTCTTGTTCCAGTTTTCAGGGGAAATGCTTTCAATTTCTGTCCACTCAGCAGTATATTGGCTGTGAGTTTATCATAGATGGTTCTTACTATTTTGAAGTTTGTTCCATCTATGTCTAGGTGTTTGAGTGTTTTTATCAAGAATGGATGCTGGATTTTATCAAAAGCTTTTTCTTCATCTAATGATATAATCTTATGATTCTTGTTTTTACATCTGTTGATTATTTAACTACATTTATGGTCTTGTGGATGTTGAACCAGCCCTGCATCCTGGGGATGAAGCTTACTTGTTCATGGTGGATGATTTAGGAGATGTGTTGTTGGATGCGGTTTGCTAGAATCTTGTTGAGATTTTTTCCAACTATGTTCATCAAGGATATTGGTCTGTAGTTTTCTTTCTTTGTTGGATCTTTACCTGGTTTGGTTTGGGCATCAATGTGATGTTAGCATCACAAAATGATTTGAGGGGAATTCCATCTTTCTCAATTGCCAGGAATATTTTCAATAGGATTAGTATCAGCTCCTCTTTATATGTTTTGTATAATTCTGCTGGAAAATCATCTGGTCCAGGGCTTTTTTGTGTGTGTGTGGGTAGTTTTCTTATGACAAAGCCAATTTCCTGGGTTGTTATTGGTCTATTTAGGGTCTCAACTTCTTCTTATTTCAACCTGGGGAGGTTGTGTGCTGTCAGAAAGTCCTCCATTTTACTTAGGTTTTCAAGTTTGTTTCTTTACAAGTGTACATAGTAATCTCTGATTATCTTTTGTATTTTTGGGGGGTCAGTTGTGACTTCATCTTTTGCATTTTTGATTGTGTTTATTTGGACTTTTTCTCTCTTTTTCTTGGTCAGCATTGCTAAGGGCCCATCAATCTTTTTTATCCTTTCAAAGAACAAGCTTTTTGTCTTGTTGATTTTTTCTATGATGTTTTTGTCTTCTATGTCCCATATTTGGGTTTTCATTTTGGTAATCTGGAGTCTTCTGCTAAAGCTAAGGTTTTGGTGGTCTTGTTTTTCCAGCTCTCTTAGGTAACTTGTTAGACTATTAACTTGTGATCTTACCATTTTCTTCACATGTGTTCATAGAGATATGAATTCCCCTCTTACGCTAATTTCATGCATCCTAGAGGTTTTGGTAAGATGGTTCTTCATTTTCATTTGTTTCCAGGCATCTTAATTTCTTTGATTTCCATGTTGATCTAGGAGTTGTTCAGTATCATGCAGTTTATTATCCATGTATTTGTGGGTTTAGGGGGAACCTAGTTGGCATTGATATTTATTTTTATTCCACTGTGTTCTGAGATAGTGGATGACAATATTTTGATCTTATGAAATTTGTTATACTTGATTTATGGCCAAGGATGTGGTCGATCATGGAGTATGTTCCATGAGGTGAGGAATAGAATGGATAATCCATGGTTGTTGAATGGAGTATTCCGTAGGTATCTAATAGGTCCATTTAGTTAAGCATCAGGTTGAGTTTCTGGATCTCCTTGATGATTTTTTTTACCTTGGTCCATCTAGGGTATATAGTGGGGAATCAAAGTCTCCAGCTATGATAGTGTTAGAGTCGATTTCTTTTTTAAGTTTACTTAATAGCTGCTTTATAAAATCTGGTGCTCTTGTGTTTGGTGCATATATGTTTAGGATGAATATTTCTTGTTGATGAACTGAACCTTTTATCATTATGTGGTGTTCTTCTGTGTCTTTTTAAATTTTTGATAGCTTAAAGGTTATTTTTCTGGTATTTAGATTGTGACTCCTGTTTTCTTTTGTGTTCCATTTGCCTGAAAACTTGTTTTCCATCCTCTAACTTTGAGTCTGTGAGTGTCCCTTCTGGTGAGATATGTCTCCTGAAGACAGTATGTCATTGCATCATGTTTCTTTATCCTGTTTTCCATTTTATGCCTTTTCAGTGGTGCATTTAGTCCATTCACACTCAGGCTGATTATTGAGATGTGAGAGTTTATCCCTGTCATAAGGCTCTTACAAACTTTGTTATTGTTTGCTTACTTACTTGTTTGTTGGTTTTCTTTTTATTTGAGGGTTGATTTATGTGTGTGTTTTCAATCTTGCAGTTGTGATGCAACTGGTTCTTTGTTTTCTTGTATTCTTGGGAGGAATGTGGTTCTTTTTATTTCTTTCTTCTGTGCTTAATACCTTAAGTATTTTTTATAGATCTAGTCTGGAGGCAGCATATGCTCTTAGGGATTGAATGTCTGGGAAGGATTTTAATTCTCTTTCACTGATGAAGCTTAGCTTTTCTTGGTAGGAAATTCTTGGTTAGAATTGTTATCTTTAAGTGTTTTGAAGATGGACTCCATTCTCTTCTAGCTTGCAGTGTTTCTGTAGATAAGTCTGCTGCTATTCAAATTGTTCTTCCCTGGTAGATAGTCTGATCTTTCTGTCTTGCTGCCTTTAGGATTTTTTTAATACCTACTTTGTGTAAGCAAATTAATATGTGTCTATGAGTTGGTCTTCTTATTTGATACCTTGCAGGGATGCTCTGTATCTCTTGCATTAGGATTGTTGTGTCTCTGATGAGATGTGGGAAGTTTTCTTGGATGACCTCTTGGAATGTTTGTTCCAGACTGCTCTCATTCTCCTTATCTGCTTCAGGGATACATATCATATAGTCACACATCTCCTGAAGGCTTTGTTCCATGTTTTAAGTTTTCTTTCTATGTTTTTAACAGATTGGGTTAGTTTCAGATTTTGGTCTTCAAGTTCTGAGATTCTTTCTTCTGCCTGGTTAATTCAGTTTTCTATGCTTGTCAGCTTATTATTTATTTCATCTACTGTATTCTTTATAGTTTGCATGTCAATCATTAGTTCTTTCATGTTTTCATCTTGCTTTTCTTGGTTCTTGTTCATTTTTTCCATTCATTTCTTGATCTTTGTATTTGTAGTCTGAGACCGGTCAATCTGGGTGCTCCTCATTGTTGGAGTTCTGAAGTCTGTGTGCTCATGGACTAATCTCTTCAGACTTTGTGTGGCGTCTGTGGTTCTTCTTTGATTTCTCATCATTTGTGGTGGGTTTTCCTGTTATCTTTGTTTCTGTTACTCAGTGAGAAAGGGAGTAGTTTTCACTTATTTTTGCTCAATCTCCTATTCTCCCTTGAATAAAGCCTCAGGACTAGTTTGATTTTTGGAGCCAGGTTGGAGCAGGAGAGCTATGTTACTCCCTTACAGATTTGAGATTAGAATGAGTGTGTTAGGGGCTGCTAAGATACAAAAGCTGTCTGAGGATCACAATGTTTGCTGATCGGTATGTGGACCCCCAGGGGTCTATCTCTCACCACCTTACAGTGTGTCCATACAGTGGGAGTGTATGTCTCCCCTGGGTACAAAATAGCATGAAGGAAGGGAAGAAAGTTAACAAAGAGAGAATGTGGAGGGGATGACAATGGAGACAAGAAAGGAGAGAAGGAAAAAGAAACAAGGCAGCAAACAGGGAGACAAGCAGAGAGAGAGAGAGAGAGAGAGAGAGAGAGAGAGAGAGAAAACCAAACCAAAACAGTAAAAAAGACCAAAAAAAAAAAAAGAAGAAAAAAACAAACAAAAATCCCAAAGAAACTAAAACCAATAATATGAGGAAATTTTCACACTTATTGTACAGAAAGAAGAAGGAGAAAAGGGTAAAACAGGACAAAATGCCCACTCCCAACAAGCTATATTTTTTTAAAAAAATAGGTAAAGTCATGTAGATACAACAAAACAAAACAAAACAAAACAAAAAACCCAAGCAACAATATAAAACAACAATAAAAAATTTATGTAGTTCTTGAGCTCCCTCTTCCGGCAGTTTCAAGACTTTAGTTTTCTTGTAGGAGTGATCCAAGCACTGCTTCTCTTTAGCTGTCAGCAGAGGGCAGGAGTTTCAGAAGGAACTTTTAAATCTGTCCCCCTGTTCACCCCTTGCAGTTTTTGGAGAGACTGGAAGGTGTTCCCAGCTGATTTGCCTGTGTTTAGCCCTCTCTATGTGTGCTGATCCTAACGTTGCCCACCTGAATCACATGTCTCGCAAATTACTGCGTAAAGGGTGTAGGGTCCCTTTAAAACTCACCACTGCTCATTGACTATGAGCCAAGACTGGGATCTTAGGTTGCAGTGCAGACCACATGCTTCAAATCAAACCCCCTGTTTATACCATGGAGTTGGGGGAAGGCTGCAAACTGCCCCCAGCTGATCCACTGATGTTCAGGACTCTCCATGCATCTTGCTCAGACAGATGCCCACCTGAGTCACATGTCTTGCAGAGCACTGAAAAACAGGGTGTTGGGTCACTTTAAAACTCACCGGCTGGGCTCGGTGGCTCAGCCTGTAATCCTGCGCCTTTGGGAGGCTGAGGTGAGTGGATTGCCTGAGCCCGCAGGTTCAAGACCCGACTGGGCAGGCGAGACCTCGTCTCTACAATAAATCAAAAAAATTAGCCAGGCGTGGTAGCGCGTACCTGTAGTTCCAGTTACTCAGAAGGCTAAGGCAGAAGGATCACCCGAGCCCAGCAGGCGAGGCTGCGGTGGCCGGGAGCGGCCACTGCACTCCAGTCTGGGCAACAGGGTGAGACTCCAACTCAAAAAAAAAAACAACACAAAAAACTCACCGCCGTTTTGCTGTGATCTAGGTCTGACCTCTTCGGCAGGGCTGCTGTGGCAGACCTTAAATGCTTCAGCTGGGGGATGGGGCATCTGGGTCTCCTCAGTTGGGACTCTGGTTGGGTTACTCTGCTATATTTTCTTGGAGTTCATGTTGGTTGTGTCTGACCTGGGATGAAGGCTGCAGTGGCAGGCGGCATCTGCTGCAGGCGATCTTCCCTGTTTTAACTCTTTTTTTTCCCCCTTTCTGGGTTGCTATAGAGATAGTGCCTGCTTCTGGTATGAGCAGATATGCAGAGCAGCGATCTAAGTAGGAGATCTTGGTCTTCTCTTTTCCATGTCTCCACTTAATCAGACATTCACACAACTTTTGCTGACACCCTAGGGTGAATACTGGTCTCTTCATTCATTCATTTATGCAGAGACTCATACACTCCGACAGCCTCTGTCACCATCTTGGAATTGACCTCTCTCTTTTTCTTGGTTTTTCTGGCTAGGGGTCTGTCAATCTTGTTTATTCTTTCAAATAACTCATTTTTTGTTTCTTTGATTTTTTTTCCTATGATATGTCTTTTTTGTCTCCTGTGTCTCATATTTGGGCTTTTACTTTTGTCATCTGCATTATTCTGCTGAAGTTAGAGTTTTGATGGTCTTGCCTTTCCAGCCCTTTTAGGTGATTTATTATGCTGTCGTGATCTTTCTATTTTCTTGATGTGCATGTATAGAGTTATAAACTCCCCCACTTAGTACTGATTTCATGGCATCCCAGAGGTTTTGGTAAAATATGTCTTTGTTTTCATTTGTTTCCAATAAGTTTTCATTTCTGTTTTGATTTCTGTGTTGATCCAGGAGTTGTTCAGCATTATGTTGTTTAGTGTCCATGTTTTCATGTATTTTGGGGGAATCTTGTTGGTGGTGATATTTATTTTTATTCCACTGTGGTCTGAGAAAGTGCATGGTAGTATTTTGATCTTATGAAATTTGTTTTGTGCTTGATTTATGGCCAAAGATGTGGTTGATCTTTGAGTATGTTCCATGTGGTGATGAGTAGAATGTATTCCATGGTTGTTGGGTGAAATGTTTTATAGATATCTATGAAGTCCATTTGGTCAAGTGTCAAGTTGAAGTTCTGGATCTCCTTATTAATTTTTTGCCTTGATAATCTATCTAGGGTTGTTACTGGGGTAGTGATCCCCAGTTATGATAATGTTAGAGACAATATTGTTTTTAGTTTAGTCGTTGCTTTGTAAAGGCTTGTGCTCTTGTGTTGGGTGCATATATGTTTAGAATGAATATTGTTTGTTGATGGATTGCAACTTTTATCATTATGTAGTGACCTTCTATATCTTTTTAAAATTTTTGATAACTTGAAAGTTGCTTTGTCTGATATTAGACTCACAACTCCTGCCTTTTATTTTGTTTTCCATTTGTCTGAAAGTTTGTTTCCCATCCTGTAACTTTGGGTCTGTAGGAGTCCACTGTAGTGAGGTGTGTTTCCTGGAGGCAGCATATTGTTGGGTTTTGCTATTTTATCCAGCTTGCCATTCTGTAGCTTTTCAATGGTTCATTCACATTCAATGGTACATTCACATTCAGGCTGATTATTGAAATGTGAGAGCTTACCTCTGACATGAGGCTCTTATAAAGATTTTTGTGTGTTTTCTTTTAACTTTGGGGTTTATAGATGGGCATGTGTTTAATTTTGCAATTGTGATGAATTATCTGTTGGTTCTGTGTTTTTCTGTATTCTTGTAAAGTGCATGGTGTTTTTTCTTCTGTTCTTAATACCTTTTAAATCATATCCTGTAGAGCTGGTCTGGAAGCTAATAAACTCTTAGGGATTGACTGTCTGGGAAGAATTTTAACTCTCCATGGCTGATGAAGCTTAGGTGGGTAGGAAATTCTTGGTTGAAATTGTTTTGTTTTGTTTTTTCTGAGTTGGAGTCTTACTCTGTCACCCAGACTGGAGTGCAGTGGCATGTTCCCAGCCACCACAGCCTCAACCTGCTAGACTCTGGCGATCCTTCCTCCTCAGCCTTCCAAGTAGTTGGAACTACAGGTGCGTGCTACCATGCCTGGCTAATTTTTTTTTTATTTATTGTAAAGATGAGGTCTCGCCAAGTTGCCCAGGCAGGTCTCGAACCCATGGGCTCAGGCAATCCACTCACCTCAGCCTCCCAAAGCGCTGGATTACAGGCTGAGCCACTGAACCCGGCTGGAATTGTTTATCTTTGAGAAATTTCAAGACTGGACTCCAGTCCCTATTAGCCTTTAGTGTTTCTGTAGATAAGTCTACTGCTATTCTAATTGGTCTTCTCTGGTAGGTAGTCTGACCTTTCTCTCTTGCTGCCTTTAAGATTTTCTCTTTTATAACTACTTTATGTAAGCAAATTACTATGTGTCTAGGAGTTGGTCTTCTCATTTGATGCCTTGCAGGGTGTTCTCTGAATCACTTGTGTTTGGATGGTCACATCTTTGGTGAGATGAGGGAAGTTTTCTTGAATGACCTCATGGAATGTTTGTTCCATGTTGTTCTCTGTCTCCTTTTCTACTTCAGGTATACCAATCAGGCATAAGTTTGGCATCTTAATATAATAGCAACATCTCTTGGAGGCTTTGTTCTGTCTTTTTAAGCTTCTTTTCTATGTTTTAACGGATTAGGTTAGGTCCATATTTCATTCCTTAGGCTCTGAAATTCTTTCTTCTGCTTTCCATCCTTGTCAGCTTATTATTTCATGGATGGTTTTTTGTTTTTGCCAACATCTGTTATTTATTTTTTTCATGTTTTCTCTTGCCTTTCATGATTTTATTCATTCTCTCCATTAATTATTTGATCTCTGCATTTGTGGTCTGAGATCAGTCATTCTGGGTGCTCTTCATTGTGTGAGTACCAAAGTCTGTATTCTTGGTCACTATCTTTCTCAGACTTTGTGAGTTACGTGTGTCACTTCTCTGCATGTGTGATGGATGTTTCTTTTCTCTTTACTTCAGTTGCTCAGTTAGAGAGGGAATAGCTTTCACTTCTGTTTGCTCAACCCCCTTTCTTCCCTAGGTAGAGCCTCTGCATTTGTCCAACTTTGAAGCGGGATTGGGGATGGGGAGCTGTGCTGTCTTTTTGCAGTTTTGAGATTTGAACAAGGTATATTGGGGGGAGCTAAGATTCAAAAGCTGCCTGAGATCACAACGTTTGCTAACTAGGATGTGGGCCCCCTGAAGCCCACTTCCCACCACATCATAATATTCTTGCAGTGGGAACATATGTATACCCCCTAAGTACAAAATAACATAAGAGAAAAGAAAATAACTGAGAAAGAAAGGAAAAGAAAAGACTATGAAGAGAAAAGGGTAAAAAAGAAAAGATGAAGAAGTAGTAAAGGGTAAACAAATAAACAGACAAAGCAATAAAAGAAACTAAACCCACAAAATGAAATGAAGACACTTTCACCCTTATATACCTTTATGCAAAAACAAAATAAAGTACACACATACCAAAATAAAGAGTGAGCAAAATAATAATAATAATAATAAACAACTTTTGTGATCCTTGAGTGCCCTCTTGTGGTAGTTTCTGAAACTTTGGGTTCCTCTTTTGCTAGTATGACACAAGCACTGCTAGCGGCAGAAGGGAGGGGGCTCTGACTTTCAGACCTGCCCCACTGTTCACCCTGCCATCAGGAAGAGACTATGAACTGCCTCCAACAGATCCTCCTGTGTTCAGCCCTCTCCGCATGTGCTGATCAGGTTGTTGCCTGCATGGGTCAGATGTTTTGTGGACTGCTGGGGGAAGGGGGTAGAACCAGTTCAAAACTGGCCCCTACCCATCTGCTGTGGGCTGCAGACTTTGCCTCTGATTGCATATGTTGTCCTGCTAATGATCCAGTGTGGGGGATGGGTGACGGTATCTGCACCGGCCCAGTCCCCTCTGTGGATAATGCACCTGGGGTATCCTCTCTGGGTTAACAGTGATCAAACCTAGAGAGGTGCTGAATTCACCCCTCAGTCTCAGGAGGTAGCTCTGCTGTTCAAATGGGCTGTTAGGAGCACATCTCTGCCCAATTCCAGGACAAAGACAGTGGTGGCACTTCTGCATCTTTTCCTCTGTTGGGACTCCATGACTGATCCCCTCAGTAGTTTCTCTGTGGTCCTGCTGCCAGTGTCTGATCTGGCACCAGAGACTGTGGTGGTGGGCAGCACTGGCAGTGGCTGTTTTTCACCACTTTCTTCTGGTTAGGGTCCCAAAGATGGTACCTGCCTCTGGGCCATGGAATGTGCTGGGAACTGAGCAGCAGTGTGTGGGGCAGCTGCCTCAGCAGGGGAGCTCAGGCTGCTTGTTCCCATATCCCCACTCAGTCAGACACTTACACACCCACTTGCACGCATATTTGTCCTTATGCACACTTAGTTATGAGGAGAATCATACACTCCAACTGACTCTGTTGCCTGGTAGGTGCAGCTTTTTAAATTCACCCTGAGGAGGTGAAAAACTGAATGCATGGTGCTGGAAACATCTGCCTCCTCTTTTGATGCCTTTGGTACTGACTAAAGGCTGTCTCAAGATCTGGTGACTGTGTTCCTCATATTCACAACACCACCTTTTCCTCTGGGCAGGAAGATCTTATGTTTCTCAATCCAAGGAGCAGGATTCTGAAGTGATTCCCATCACCACAGTGTGGAAGTGTTGGGCCTGCCAGGCTCCTGGGCACAGCTGTTAGCCAGAGCTCCCTCCTGTTGTGTGGAAGAAGCTACTGGTCTTGCTTTCCAGGTCTGTACTTATACTCATCTATGTTTTCTGAGAAGTTCATTCTGAGAGTCTGGAAGGCAGCTGTTGTGAGGGAGGGTGGAGAAGGCTTAGAACTGTTTGCCGAAGATGGTGGGTGCTCAGTGAGAAAAGTTCTGCCTCTCGGGAGCACTGCCAACCTATAGCTCATGAACAGCAGGGACGTCATGCTCCACTGTGAAAGGGGAGCCTCTCCTGGAGTCTTAGCTTCTCTGAGGAAGTTTTGAATGTGTCTAGTTTTCTTGCTCTAGCTTGTTGGTTGTAGCTTTTTGAGAAATTCCCTGTCCTTTTTGATTCTGTGGAACAAGATGCTTAGGGTTTGTATATTTCTACCTGAACTTGTGGTGGAAGCCAGAGAATATTCTGGGGGACAGTTTTGTGGAAAGTTTTAATTGTACCTTTAGCTGCATTCATAGTAATCCTGAACATTTTATATATTTTACTTACATAAGTTGTAGTAATTTGAGTCTTCCTCTGAATGTAAAACCTAATAGGAATTTTGGACAGGTATTTCCTCTTGCTGCCATAACCAGTGATTGCCAAAATATGGGCTTAAAGCAGATGTAATTTCACTCACAGCTCTAGAGGCAAGTCTAATCTGGGTCTTGGGTAATATGTGTACCCTCTGGCTGCTCTAGAGGACAATCTACTTCCTTGCTTTATCTTCCTTCTAGATTCCCCTGCATGCCTTTTCCCCCAACTTTGATCTCATTTTCTCATTTTGTCTTTCATTTAGGGCACCACAGTCTGGATTGAATCTTAGACCCTGCCTCTGATACTGACCTCCAATTCTGCCTTCCTCTTCCTTGCACCACTTTAATCTCCTGCTCTCCTGACATTGGGTCCACATGCATAATTCAGGAGAAAATCTTCCTTCTAGGATCAGGTGGTAAGCAAACTTAACTGCATGAGTTCCCCTAATTCCAACTTACCTCAACACATAACACGTTCAGAGACTCAGGGTTAGGGTATAGACATAATTAGGAGGCTGTTGCTGTACTTTCTTGGGTATTTTGGGGGGAAGTGTTTCTTATGGAGGAGGATGGTGAACTGTAACATGGTGGAGAGAGTAACCACTGAAGGGGGTATTATTGACCTGGTCTCTTTGAGAAGTTTGATCTTTGAGTGGCTCCATCTTGGAGGGGATCCTCTGAGGAGGGTACATCTGAATGTCCTTCCTGAGATCAAGTGCAGTCATTTACTTACAACCTCTATCTGTCTTAGTCTTTGTAGTTATCTCACCCCAAGAGGCTTCAGGTCCACTGCTCAGTTGATATGTGATTTTTTTTTTTTGCAAAAAAATACAAGTGTGCTTAGAGATTGAAGATGTGGTCTGGGGCATCCCATCATCACAGTGCAATGTCAAAATGTCTGGGGTTTCCTTGTAGTAGAACAGGCTCAGTGCCTCCTGTAGCAAGGAGTTTCCTACTCCATTTTCCTGTGGCATTTTGCTGCTCCTAGATTTTTTTCACACAGCTCTTTCTCTCATTCAGGCGTGTCTCATCTCTGTCTTTCTCACTGCCTACTAGAATTAAAACCTCACATTGTCAAAACTTTGACAATTTTCATTGTATTCAAAGGATAATTTGTCTTAAGCCTCCTGCCTTTTCTCTCACAGGTAAAGTTGCATATATAAACATCTAGAGTTAGACCTGACTTGTCAGTTCTTTCAGGTCAAAGTTGTAAATGTCTCCCACAATATCTGTCTTAAAACTCTCATTCCTTCATGGGACATAATTGAGGTTAGGAAGTTAAGTTTTTAGATTTGTATGACTATTTCAATATCTATGAACTCATGTTTTATTGCTATACACTTCCAGGTATATGGTTTAGGGAGAAATATGATTTGAACTCTTTTTTTTTTAATTTGTCATTGCTTGAAGTTCATAGTCTGGTCTGTGTTTTTGTTAAACTTAGTTCTTGTGTTTTCCCTAGAAACAGCTCTAAGAACTATCTGCATTTCATTTTAATTTGAAGAATAACTTTTTGTGTATGAGAATAATTCATTTTTTCCTGTGCTATTATCACTTTCTTTAGCTGCTCTGAATTTTAGGGAGCCTACAGCAGTTCATACTATTCTCCTTTTAAAAACGGCAGGAGTGAATAAGCAGGAAGAGTGAGATGTTTGAAACCCTTCTTGCAATCACTGGCAGGCCTCATCTAGGTACCTGGGTCAGATCTGTGCTGCCCTAGAGTAGAAGGCACTGTCCTCAAGTGGAAGGTGGTGAACATGTGTTTGGCTGTAACTCTACCCATTTCTGTGAGATGTCTGTTCCCATCAGCTCAGCTCCTGCTGAACACAACCTATGTCATGCTTGGACCCTTGTCTGTCTGATGCTTTTGTTTTATCATATCAGGGTCATTCCCAAGTCAGGGTATTTGGAATATGGTCCAAGTGACGGCCATGACCACCCACACATTGGAGATATTATTCCATTTTATCCTGAGGGTAGTTCTACTGGATGTTCATGACATGTGCTAATCTACTGTGGGCCTGGGCTATCCAGGTCTTTCCCTCAGGCTCGTTACTCATGGTTCAGTGAGTGATATTCAATACTAGGATCAAAGGAACCCACCAGTTAATGTGGGAAATACCCAGTTTTAGGAGACTCATAGTAGATTGTGTGCAGTTGAAATGGAAACCATCAGACCCCAGAGCCTGAGATGTTTTTCCCAAACACAGTCTCTATCATCCCAATCAGGGAGGAGTTCATTTTGAAATCAGAACCTTGCCAGCCTCCAAGAACACAGCTAGTCCTTACTGTTTCCTCCACTCATCTGGGGACTCATGGACTCAGTAGACCTGAGTCTGTTGGGAGCAAGAAGATATCCTACTTTGAGTTATACTACAGGTGGTACTTCAGAGGTTAAACTCTGTATGTTTTCTGGCGTTTGCCATTGACAAACCAAGAAGGTGAGGGCCCAGGGTGGTGGTACAGCGACTACAGCCCATTCAATCCACGAATCTCTCCTCAGACTATGGAATTTTTTCTCACTTCCTCTTTAGATTGTTCGATGAGTCCCTCACTGGGGCCTAAACTACTCTTAAAATGACAAGTTAGCACTAGTAATGAATCATATTTTTCCTTGTAATGTTAATGCAGCTGCTGTCTCACCCACTTTCAGTCAACTTGCTATTGGTCATTTCAAGTACCTTGGTGACAGGACCACTGTTGTCTTGGGGTCTTCCACAAAAAAATAGCATTTAGTAACTTTAATTCCTTGTTGATGGTCTGTTCTTGGAATCTTCCTTGGTCAGACATAGCTTTGGATGAGCCCTCCATTTTGCACAAATATGACAAAAGGATATATTGTGACTCTGTCCAGCATTGGGAAGAAACCAAGGTCTTCCTTCACATTGACAGAACAATCTGACCCTGAATCCCTCAACTGAAAACTTGACTGCCTAGTGGAAAGTGCTAAAAGATGCAAAAATGCCAAAGTTATGGAACTAAGTTTTGAGTGATGCTCATGAAAATGCTTGAGGCTGAAACAGTCACCTTTGCCTGCTCATGTTACAACATGAAGATCTCTTGAGGGGCATCATTCAACTACAACAACTGAATATGGCACCTACTGCTGAGTATAGTCATGAGTTTTCTAAAAGTTATGTTTTGTCTTACCTGGAAGTTTTCTCTTTCAACTCTAGAAAGGAGTCCAGATCCTGCTGTATCTTTTCCTGGGCACAAAAGAGTTGTAGCTGCAGGCAGACCCAGGGTCTCGCCCTCTGCAGTTTCCAGTCATCCACCGAGCTGGGGAAGTTAGAGGGGTCATTGTTCAAGAGGAGGGTTATAAATGATACTCATCAAATGCCCTTGGCATATACTGCCTGGTAACACTGGCTAGAATCTCTTCATTGTCCTGTTTGCAACAATGGACCTTGCTTTCATCTTTTGGGGAAGTTTGGTATTAAATTTTGGTCATACACAACCTGTGCCTCTGCTGAGTGACACCTTTCAGACACCAGATAAATTATCTTGCATTGCTCTACTCACCTCTTATTTGCTACACAGCAGTTATAGACAAGCAATGGTTTCATCACTTTGGTAGGTTCTGCTGGCTGATTTCATACATAGTAATGAGGGCTCTGTCTCCCCCTAAAATTTAATGATACATGGGCAGTGTATAGTTTTCCACTTGGATTTGTTGTTGGCTGCCTTTAATTAATCTGCCCTGTGCAATCAGCTCAGCAGAGACTGCAACTGTCAGTCCCAAAGATAAGATGGTAGAGAAGAAGCTGTAGTCCCATGACTTAGGAGCAGATGGGTCTTTGTGATTCAACCTTAGAAGCTATTACTTTGTGGTCAGCAAGGTTTTCTCTGCACTGGGTTGTGAAGTATAAGCCTAAGTGGCTTGTGACTTTCAAGATGTAGTTCTCCGACTCTACTGCTGTGACTGGCCACCATGGTATTCTGACATTCAGACTTGAAAGTTCTTTCTTGTAGGCAACCTGGGACACTGACTGGTTCATATCATTGTGTAGAGGCCATCCCCTCATTTGAAAACTGTTCCATGGTGGGACTCATTTCCCCTACACCTGTTTTTTCAAAACCTGACTCTCCAATGGGTCTTGGTGACTTTCCTCGCTCTTGATCATGTTAGATTGCTGCCTTCTAAACAGAGTGTTAGATTCACTCTGTTACATATGCACAGAACTCACCCACCAAAGTGAAAATGGGGGAGTATTCCTTACCTGAGATTAGAGTAGTTCTGATTGAAACCTTTATGGGGATGATGGGTATGTGGTGGTCTATACTGCACTGGGTTTCTTCTTGAGCCACTTTGCTCATGTAGCCTTCACCATCTTGTTGAGGAGAGGCTGTAGACATTCCTGACCTGGGGAGTAAACAGTAGAGAAGGTGCTGGCATTTCTGACTCTTCCATTAACAAGAACACATTGTTTCTCGTGGGTCTACTTTAGTAAATATGACTTGTTGATTAAGGTATGGGATCTGGCTACTTTCTGGTCATGTGGTACATGTCATTATGACATCTGACCTTCAGGGTCAGGCGTTTAAGCAGATGAGGCTTCCTCTCCCTCTTCTCTCTGAGGTAGAAGCTTAAGTGATATCAGATCTTCAGGTTCTTGTTTCTCACTTGCATCACTTATGACAGGTCACCTTGTTATTTTGGCATATCCAGGATGGAAAAATCAATGCTCCCTCACAGAGAAACCTGTGCATTTCCTCTTCATGTCATCACTTAGAGGTCTCCTTCTAGTTTGAAAAATTGCATAACATGGCTAATTTCTGCCACAACCACTTTTCTAAATTTTCTAAAGCATATACCGATAGTATCTTTAAACAATGGTAATTTCAAAGGTACCCTTCTTTATGTTGATTCTTTTTCCTGACAGTTGTAGTTTGTCTGCCTGGGAGTGCGTTTTGAGAAATGTGCTCCATCGGGACATGCCAGGTCCGGTTCCTGCATAAAGGGGTGTCCAGCCAGGTTGTCTACCTTTAAGATTGTTTTTCTTTTTTATAGCATTATGATAGGTGTTCAAGGTCTTTTGAGCTAAATAGTGGCTTGCACAGTTACACGTTGCTGTTTGGTTTTCGAGCAGGAAGTGCAGCACTGAACACAGGAGGTTGCAGCCAGTTGCCCTGGTCTTTCCTTCTTGATTTTTCCAGAGCTGGGGAGGACAGCGCACATCAAGGTCACCAGTTTTCTCCTTTGGGAAGCCATAGTTTCTGACTGGAGACGTGGAGAGGATTTTGAATCCTTCCAGGGATCACCTGCAAAGAGTCAGCGACTGAGGTAAAAGCATGAGCCCATGGTCTTCTCTGGGTTGAGTAAACCCTCCAGGCTTCTCCCTTTCTGGTTCATGTTTGGTGATACTTCCCTGGGGAGCAAGTTTCAGTTGTCTTGGAGCACTGAAGATGCTTTCAATCTTTTCACTACTGTGTTTGGACCTCGATTTTCCTGAGAGAGACCATTGAATTAGAAATGGTCTTTCTCAAGTCTGTGTATACTATTCAGTTGTACTCTAGGAAGGTCTTGAGGCAGCTGACCTTGGGTGTGATCTCCAGGAAGTAGGGAAAGTTGTCATCAATAGATTAAATCAATTCTTGACTGACCCTTTGCTTCAGGTGGAGGCACTAACATGAGGATTGTTACCTGGGCACTGTCTTGGTGGCCATTGTGGGTTTCAGTTTGAATTTTCTTATCTACAGTCTCCTTTAAGATTGTGCTTCTATTTAACTTTGATATTGTCAGCTGCTTAACACTCACCACATTCTACCTGGAGGCCCGCTTAGTCGGGATCACCACATGTATTTAGGTAGAGATGGGATGACCAGGAAGATCTAGGTGGAAGTGTGGGTTTGTGTCTTGGGTGTTCCAGTGTGGGTCCTGGAATGATCTGACCAAAGTTATTCATAGCATTCAAAGTTGTGTGCTAAAGTAACGAAGAGGGTGGGTAGAGTGGGTTTAGACTAGGTGTATCCTCTGTTTCCTTAAATGTACAAAGTACTGAACTTGAGGTCAGTGACAAGTTAGACTCCTAGGGGAATGGTGAGGAAGTGTGGCTTTGTAGGGTGCTGCATAGAAGTTCAAACCTGTGTACTCAAGAGGGCTTTCCATGCTCTTGGCTCTCCTTTATGTTTTTGTGTGTACTGTGGGACTGAGCTTGGTCCTGATCCATGGCTGATCAGACACATTGTACCTGCCCTAGACCTTGTCCTCATCCTGTAAAATGTATGGCTCCAGGGGCCTCTTTTCAACATTCTTGGGTGGGTAAGAAATTTGCAGGGACTTCCTTGAGTGAACAAATAGGTTTGTGTGTGAACCTATCTCAGATTGCTCCCTTTTCTCTGACTGATACACTTTGATGCCTTTGAATGTTCCAGCTCCACTCTGGTGCTTCTAGCGCAGTTCATCAAGTTCAATGTACCTTAGAGGACAGGACCTGCGCTGGACACATATTTGTATCTAGACGTGTTTGTTTATTTGCTTGTCCTTTCAGCTCTGGGTTAATGTCTTACCTTCTGATTCTGAGCCCTGACAGAAATGTCTGGAGCCCACCATGAACTTCTCCAGTTTGACTGGAGATGTGACACACTGATCATGTTAGATCTGTTGTAAGTGGGTTCTGGTGAGTTTAATCCTGGTTCTGGCTCTTTTCACTTGATAATTCTCCTAGGCACCACTCTAGGAGCCTCAGAGAATGAAAACTCATTCTCTGTGTCTTCTGCTTTGGACCGTTCAATAGAGCACAGCCTCTCCTAAGTGTCAGTACATATTTTTAATGAGCAGGTATTTCCACGTGACGACAGATTTAAATTTGTTCTGGAAACTTCCTTAAGCTCAGTGGCTTGTGCACTGGCTTGGAAATTTACTCTGAGGATGAAAAGACAGACTGTAGAATGATTAGCAATCTCCCCAGATTTTCTGGGCCACGGTTCATTCGTATCAATTATTGAAAGAAGAAAAGCTTCCAGTCCTATGGTCAACCAAAGTCCTGGGCGGGAAGGGATCAGCATTCTTTAATCCAGAATCTAGATCTTAATATAATTCCCATGACGCCATTGTCTGAATGCCGGGCATGTCTGGCTCCTTTGGGACAACAGTGTGAGCTAGAGTTCTCTCCCGTGATGTGGAAGCAACTCCTGGTGTTATGTCCCAGGTCTTAGCCCCTTCCAGATGGGCTTGCAGATATTCTCATGTGGAGGTGGTTGGAGAGCCAGAACAATGGTTGTCAACAGGAGGAGGGTTAAGGACTTCAGAGCTGTTTGTGCAGGTTGGGAAATGTCCTGCCTCCTCTGGCAGCTGTGCTGACTCAGGGCTCATGAGAACAGGGACCTTGTTGTCTACTCTCAATTGAGATGCTCTCTTTGCCTCTCTGGGATGATGAAGATGAGAAATGTAATCAGTGGTCTTGATCAATAATGTTGACTCTTTAGGGAAGGTGGGTAGTTAGAGAGTGTCTATTCATGTTTCGTGGAGTAATTTGGATATAATTGGTGCATTTGTATTATAACAGATAACATCCAGTAAGGAATTTTTCTGGGTACAGAGAATACTTTGGGAAGATTTTTTTATTGCATACTTCTTTTATAGAAAATCTAATCAAGATCTACTTTTAGGTAAGGTTTAATGCATTGTTTTGCATTTATATGTACTCTGGAAATCTACATTAAACTCTATTTATAATAGCAATATATTTATTTGGTTAAGGTAAGGGGATATGGAGCTATTTTTCATTCTTGTTCATGCTTCTCAGGGAAAGAATACCTATGAAACTTATTTGAAATTAAAAACAACAGCAACACAATGATTTTTAAAATATAGAACCTGAAGGAGAAAATTAATATTGAACCTGTACAATTTTTCTTCCTGCTTTAACAGTTGACCAAGTTAGCAGCTTAAATCAAAGGAATTTATCTCTCTCTAAGCTGGTTATCACAGGTTTGAAGTGGTTCTCAACTGGATGAGATCATAGTGTTGACAAGACGGGGTTCCTGTTTTGTTGCTCTGAGGACAATGTGGGTCCTTGAGGGAGTCACCTTTTGAGGCCCCTTGCATTGCTTATCTGGTGACACTTTTATTCAAGTTCAAATTCAGGACCCTCTTCATTTTATTTAATTTAGTTTTAGATTTGGGGGTACATATGCATGTTGAGGATCAAAATAAATGTGACAAATCTGGGGTCTCTTAAATATAGAAAATGTCAGAAGTCTGTCTGTGTTATCCTGCCAAAAGACTCCCCACGTCATAGTTGGGGGAGTGCTCTGAGTGGGAAGTACTTCTGGCTAAGCTCTGAACAGACAGTGCTGGTCCTCACTTTTTTCTGAGGACATGGAGCACCTGTGACATGAGCAGTAAAATGGCATCTGCTTGACCTGGGGAATCCTCTGGGCTGATTCGTGGAGTGTCAGGATTTGAAGCCAGTGCCTTCCCTGATGCATGTCCTCAGGTAGAGTTTTCTCTGCAGTGTGAGTATTACACTGACTGTGGTTAATTTTGACAGCACCGTTTTAGAGAATTCACTTGTCACAGGAATTTTTTTTAAAGCTGGATTTCACAAGGCACTGCACAGATGAGCCTGCAAACGTTCAGAAGGCTGACTCCAGTTTGACCAAGCAAAGGCTTTTGGTCAGTGCCCATGATTTCATTTTTCCTGCTGCTTAATTTTTGAAGGATAAGGTGTCCTTATCATTGTCTCATTAGGAACCTCTTCTAGCTGGGATGTAAGGAATGTTGCCTTTAGATCTAGACTGCTGGTCTTAAGCAGCTCTGTGTTCCTAGAGTCCTTTCTTGGAGATAGGGTATGTTGGTTCCACACCTTCTACCTTGAATGGGTTGAAGGAGATCAGGAGAAAGTAAACTGCCTCTCTACAAGGGAAGTTTTGAAAAGAGACCAATGTCCTCTTTTATATAAGCATGAGGGTCCCTCAGTGAAGCTGAATTGATGATTCTAATCCCTCAGGGCATTCCAGACTTGTGCTGATTAATGTATTTAAGATCAGGAGTTCTGCAAAAAGGGACAGCATGTGTGTGCTGCATGTCCCTCCTAGAATTTCTGCTGGAGCTGCCTTCTGTTAAACTGCTTAGGGATGTCTGATCTAGATAAAGTCTGTCCTGATAGCTGACCTGCAGAAGAGGATGCAGAGGAGACTATCCTTAGACTTACCTGGAAGATAAGTTAGTTTGCCTGAAGGGTCATATTAGTTTTCCTCCAGTTGGATGGATACAGGAGCCAATTGTCTGCTCTATTTCACCTAGCTCTAGTCAAGTAAATTGCATTTTGCCCCATAGGTTATATGTGGAATTGATACCAGAAGTTAGGACTGAAAGGCACAGGGAAGAGTCAGAAGGGAGTCTCCCGAGATGGCGCTAAACACTATATGGAACCAAACAAAGACAACAAAGGCCCTAAGCTCCTGCTTTTCCTGTGCCCGTGAAACTTAAACCTATACACAAATATTATCTCCCTATAGGAATACTACCTCATACCCCCTCCAATAAAGACCCTAGTACAGCACTGGCCGCCCCCTCCCAAACCGATAAATACAGACCTCTCTTGCCATCGCCCTCTCACTCCCCCTTCCCTACCAGGTGGTTACAGACCCTCTTCCCTCTCTCTGTAGCCACTGCTCTAATAAATCTCTTGGCCTCAAAGGGTGTTGAGTCTTGCTGGCATCACCGCCTTTCATTGGTGCCGTGACTCAGTTGGGAATTCTCTCATCCTAAGGCAAGGCCCTGTCCTGGCACCGGTGGCACTCACCCCTTAAGGCCTTTGCCCACTTTCTTGAATACCAGCGCCGCATCCATCACCACCTTGGATAGGTAAGTGCCCCTACCTATAAAACCTAAAAACCTTGCCCAGGATACCCGGAAGGGACTGACCGTTGATTGTCCGGTGGCTCTTTTGGCCCCAGGTAAGGGGGGGACCACACCCCACCTAGGCTTTCAAAGCCACAGCGGACCCCCTACTGGTTTTTCCTTCTCCCGCCTAGGACTCTAAAACCACCTCTTTAACTCGTATAAGCATTCAAAAAAGTGGGCAGAGATTTCCCTCCCTCCTGTCCTGCTTCAACTCATTCAACTTTTGGCCTTAACGGGTGTTAGGTCCCACTGTGAATCGAGTCTTTCTCCCCTTGTGCAGGTCTCTCTCTCCCCCTGGGTGGGATCCCGATTCGGCGTCTGTGGCCAATCCTGCTCTCTCAGACTCTCCCCACCCTTCTGAACGCCCCAGCCACATTTACACTAACACTCGTTGAATAGGCAAGTCCCCCTCCCCAAACAAGGGAGTAAGAACTTTCCGGGAAACTCCGGAGGGAACGGACTTTAAAACCCACCCTCTCTGGCTCCCAGGCAAGGGAAAACACATCCACCTCGGCTTTCACGACCACTGCAGACCCTAAAGGCTTCCTCTTCTCCTTTATCTCTCTCAAACTTTAAAAACTCCCACAGCTGTGGTTTGCAGTGGGCCCCAGGGGCCCCACGGCTGCTAACCCACAGCGGTTCCAGTAAAATTATCTCTCTCTCTTTCTCCCCCCCCAAGAAATCCCATGGCTGCTGGGCCACGCCTGTTGGCCCACAGAGGATTCTAAAGGGTCCCACGTCAAAAACTCTGCTCGACCGGCAGTAAATACACTCCCACCTGCCGCTCAGTCAAGTGCTCTCTGTCTGATTTGGGAAATCCTAGTGCTAGGTGCCTTGACCCCTCGGTTCTCCAGGAGAACCCTGGCTGTGCCAAACCTCTCTGACGACAGACTTTGCCACAGCCACACTTCTTGGACAGCTGACTCTTCGGGGGACGCCCCGTTTGGTCTGCCTGTTCCCCATGGGAGGCTCTTCCTCTCTGCCGGTCGATTCTCCTCTCAAATGCCTTTTAAACAATCTCTCTACCCTCTCTCTCTCTCCTGATATTAAGCCCAAGTGCCTAATTCGCCTCTGCACACAGAACTGGCCTACATATCCCTTAGACAATCAAAATCAGTGGCCCCCCAGGGATCCCTCAATCCTGATATTATCAGGGATTTATATAACTTTTGTGAGTATTCAAAAAGGTGGGAGGAGATTCCCTTTGTCCAATCCATTTCTCTCCTCCGTGAACATCCTCAGCTGTGTCTCACCTGTAACCCCTCTAACCTCCACCCTCAACTCATGCTAGCATCTACTGCTTCCCCTGTAACTTCTCTTTCTCCCATTGTTCTAAGCACATGCAAGCCTCCTCCTCTAGATTCCCCTCCCCCTACTGCAGACCCTGCAAATTCCATCTCTGCTCCCTCCTCCTCCATCTCAGATTTCGAGCCTGCAGATGAACCTCCACCGTACAGGCAACCCAAGGCTCCTCTGGCCACGCCCTCCTCTTCAACCCCTCCCACTTCTGCTCCAGAAGTTCAACCTATATATTCTCCGCTTCCAATTGCTCCCCAGTGTAGCCCTCTGGTAATCCGGTCCAAGGCCGCATTGGTGGTCCTAGCATCCCTCCGCGAAGTAGCAAGCGCAGAGGGTATTGTCCAGATGCACATCCCCTTCTCTATCTCAGACTTCTCACAAGTAGAAAAACATCTTGAATCATATACAACTAATCCTGCCACCTACATTAAGGAGTTTCAATACCTCATCCAGTCCTATAGCCTCGCTTTTCATGATATATACCTAATCCTTTCCAACACCTTGCTTCCAGAGGAATGTAGGAGAGTCTGGGAACAGGCTAGAACATACGCAGAAGAAATTCACCAA
>NW_007251914.1:0-1293 GCF_000164805.1 Carlito syrichta
ACTTAATTCACTTTCTAGAAAGCAGTTCAGCTAGTAAAGACAGCTAGTTAACTCAGATGAAAAGCCAGCAGGCTAGCTAGTTAGTGACCTATTTAAGTCAGTTTACTGTCCAGAGGGCTAGCTAATTAAGTCAGCTAGTTAAGAATGCTGGCTATCAAGATGGCTAGCGAGGTAGTGAGCTAGTTAAGTCAGCTAGCTAGCCAGCTGGATAACTAGTTAAGCCAGCTAGTTTAGTCACCTGAGTGGTCAGCTGCCTAGCACGTTAAACAACTAGTTGATTAATCAGCTGGCTGTCTACCTGGCCAGCTAGTTAATTTACTTCATTAAGTCAGTTGGCTAGGCAGCTCACTACCTAGTTAAAGCTAGTCAATTCAGATGGCTATAAAGCTATCTGACTAGTTATTTCATCTAGTAAGGTCAACTGGGTAGCTAGGTAGCCAGCTAGTTAATCAGCTAGTTATGTCAGCTAGCTAGCTAGTTAAGTCAGCTAGTTAAGTTGGCTAGCTAGCTAGATAGCTAGCTAGGATGCTAGCTAGTTATTTCTGCTAGTAAAGTCAGCTGGTTTACAAGGTAGCTAGATAGTTAAGTCAGCTAGTTACATCAGCTGACTAGCTAGTTAAGTCAGCTAGTTAAGTCAGCTGGCTAGTCACTTGCCTAGCTGGGTAGCTAGCTAGTTAAGTCAGCTGGCTAGCTAGTTGGGTAGCTAGTTAAGTCACCTATTTAAGACAGCTTGCCAGTCAACTTGTTAGCTTGAAAGCTAGGTAGTTAAGTCAGCTTGCAAACCAGCAGGATATGTTGGCAGCTAACTAGTTAAGTCAGCTGGCTATCCAGTTGGCTAACTAGGTAGCTGTGCAGTTATGTAAACCTGCTTGCTAGATGACTAGTTAGTTAAGTAACCTATTTAAGTCAGCTGGCTAGACAGGTGACTAGCTAGTTAAGTCAGAGTTTAGTCAGCTATCTAGGCAGCTTGCGAGCTAGATTGCTTTCTAATTAAGTCAGCTGGCTAAACGGCTGGCTATCAAGTTAAGTCACCTAGTTAAGTCAGCTGTTTAGCCAGCTGGCTAGTCATATAGCAAGCTAATTAATTCAGCTGACTAGCAAGAAGGTCAGCTATTTAAGTCAGCTAGCTAAGTCAGCTGGCTTGCCAACTGGTTAGCTAGGTAGTGAACTAGTTAAGTCAGTTGGCTGGCCAGCTTGCTAACTATTAAATTCAGCTAGATTATCCATCTTGCCTCCCAGCTGGCAAGCTAGGTAGCTTGGCTTGTTATGTCAGCTGGTTAGCCATCATTCTAG
>NW_007251914.1:2431-3717 GCF_000164805.1 Carlito syrichta
ATAGTTAAGTCACCTATCCAGCAAACTAGCCAGTTAGCTAGCTAGTTAAGTCAGCTAGCTAGACAGCTAGATAGCTTTTTTGTATCCAGTTACGTCAGCTAGATAGCCAGCTAGCTAGTTAGCTAACCAGTTAAGTCAAGTCAGCTACTTAAGTCAGCTGGCTAGCCTCCTGGCTAGGTAGATAACTAAATAGTTAAGTGAGCTGGCAAGCCATCTTACTAGCTTAAGTGAACTAGGTAAGTCAGTTGTCTAGCCAGCTTGCTAGATAGCTAGCCAGCTGAAGTCAGCTGACTAGCTAGCTGGTTGTCAGCTTGTTAAGTCAGCTGGAAACTAGCTGGCTAGCTAGTTAAGTCAACTCGTTAAATCAATTGGCTATCCAATTGGTTAGTTAGTTAAAAAGCTAATTAAGGCAGATGTCTATCCATCAGGCTAGTTAAGTCAGCTAGTTATGTCAGCTAGCTACCTAGTTAAATCAGCTGGTTAATTCAGCTGGCTAGCTAGATTTTTAGCTTGGTAGCTAGCTAGTTAAGCCAGCTAGTTAAGCCAGCTGGCTAGCTGTGTAGCTAGCCTGTTAAATCGACTGGCTAAGTCAACTTGCTATCTAGTTAATTCAGCAAGCTAAATCAGCTGGTTAGCCAGCTGACTCTCTGGGTAGCTAGCTAGTTAAGTCAGCTGGCTAGCAAGTTAACCACCTAGTTAAATAACCTAGTTAAGTCAGCCCACTAGCCAACTGGTTAGGTAGGCAGCTAGGTAATTAAGTCAGGGGGCAAGCCCACAGACTATGTAGGTAGTTAGCTAGTTAATTCAGCTGTCTATCCAGCTGGCTAGCTAGGTAGCTGGGCAGTTGTGCCAGTCTCCTAGCCAGCTGACTAGCTACTTAAGTAACCTAGTTAAGTCAGTTGGACATGCAACTGGATAGCTAGGTAGATTGTTAATTAAGTAAGATGGCTAATCACCTGGCTAGCTAATTAAGTCACCTAGTTAAGTCATCTGACTAGCCAGCTGGCTAGCTGTATAGCAAGCTAGTTAATTCAGCTGTCTGGCAAGCAGGCCACCGGTTTATTCAGCTATTAAGTCAGCTCGCTAACCAGCTGGCTACCTAGGTAGTGAGCTTGTTAAGTCAGTTGGCAAGCCAGCTTGTTAGCTAATTAAGTCAGCTACTTAAGTCTGCTTTCTAGCTAGGTAAATAGCTAGTTAAGTTAGCTGGGTAGCCAGCTGGTAACTATTTAAGTCTGCTAGTTGTGCCAGCTGGCTAGATGGTTAAGTCAACTTGTTAAGTCAGCTGG
>NW_007251915.1:0-4758 GCF_000164805.1 Carlito syrichta
CAAGAAAAACACCACAGACTTCGGATGTCCATTCCTCGGGGAGTGTGGGCATGGAGGTCTCGGGAGGGAATTCCAAATCCCGTCCAGGGGCCCCCAGAGAGCAGCCTTCTGCCTTGGGATTGGCAGAAGTCCCTTGTGCCGATGGGCCTTGGCCTCAGGAAAGCCCAGCCAGGAAAGGGTGCAACAGGACCAGGCTCTTTGGACTAGGGAGAGCCAACTCCTTGGGCTTTGGGGCAGGACTGGTGGGTCGGGAAGGTGCATCCCACCCCCCCGCGTGGACCGTCTCTCTACCTGGGAAGGCCCATCGCCTTTTGGGTTCCAGGGACATTCGCTGAGGTGTGGCTGAAAGGAAAGCATCTCCACCAAGTCCGCGTGTCCCCTTCCGCCCCAGGCCACACAGTTCTGGGTCCCGGGGTCCCCAGATCCCTATGCGGCCCACTTCTCTGACACGAAGGACACTTCTGCAGGCTGTAGATCCCAGAGCGCAGGGTGTATACAGCCCCGGGCGGGGACACTGTCAGCAAACTCTGGCTGTTCCCAAGATGTCTCCAGGGTTCAGTCTGGCTGGAGGCTTCCTGCCTCACGCCTCACCCCGGGGCTGTGCTGCCTGGCTTTAGCACTGGCTCAGATCTCTGACAGGCGAGGCCTGACCAGTCACCCACTTTTAGCGCCACCTCTCATGGGTGCTCTCTTCCGGCCAGTGGGAGCTCCTGGGACTGGATCCCTTCCCCCTGGGCCCATTCCTCCATGCCAGGTTGGGCTGTCTCTTGCTCAGCTAAATTCTCCAAACAGTTTCAGCACGGATGCCCCATATGTTCTTGCTTCAGATCCTTTGGGATTGAGCCAGAGTGTCAACTCCCTGGGTTCAGTCATACATCCTCATGCTTTGGGGAGGTGCTCTGGACTGCGGGTGCTGCCAGGCGGGGGCGACTCCCACTGAGGGCCCTTCCCTCCGTTGCCCCTCAGGGGTCTCCAAGCACAAGAGCTGGAGACCTGGAGAGAGGCTGAGAGGGGCTGGCCAGGGTCCTGCTCTCATCCCGGCCCAGTTTCCGAGGCGTGTCCGGCAACCTGAGGTTGTCTCCTGACTTTGGGGCCCAGTGGGGCTTGTCCAGAAGTTTCCAGAGTCGAGGGGGTGGTAGAGGGGTAGGAGGAAGGCCTGAAAGACTGGGGAGGACGTCCGAACACCCCGACCCTTTACAGTCCGGAGGGTGACGGGGAGGAACGTGTCCCAGAGCCCACCTGGGGATGGCAGGTCCCAGCGCTTCCTCCTCGGGGTCTTCAGGGACACCTGGATCTGCCTGATCACAGCGTCCTCGTCGAGGGTCCAGGCCCGAGGCAGCTGGTCTTGGAGAAAGTCCCACAGGAGAATAGGGACAGCTTCTGGAGGCACTCTAGGGCGAGGGGGCCTCAGGTTCGGAGAGGCTCCCGGGAGGGTTGGTGCCTGCAGCCTGTTTCCTCCTGGGTTTCTCCTCTTGCGGGTGCCGAGTCCTTCTCTGGCCACCCTGAGGACAGTCGTGCACAGCACCACGGCTAGGGGACACAGGCAGGCAAGTGTCCCCATTTTCCTCCTCTCGTGAGGAGTGAACTCGGTGTCTGGGAATGTACATGGGACCCTGGGCAGGCAACCCCTAGGCCCGGCCTGTCCTGGCTTCCAGGCCAAAGCACAGGGTCCAGTGGATGGCGTGAGCTCTTCTCACGAGTCTGAGCCTTTCCGCCATGGTATTCTTGACCCCACGGGGATATGGGAACTCACTTCTGTGGATCTTCATGGTGGCGTAGGCCATGGCTGTCAGTGCGCACTGGCCTTCTAGAAGATAAATGTCCCACAGCCTCAGGGTGAGCCCAGAAGGAATCTGTGGGAACAGCAGGGGTAGAGGACCTGACCTTTTCAGGCTGTGTGGCCAGTGAGTGGAGCAGCGTCATCTAGGGCGTCCATTCGGGGAACCTGGGTCATCTCTATACAAAAAGAGCCTCCCTGAGTCTGGATCAGACGAGATTTAGTCGCTGCTCATGGGGTGTGGGCAGATATGCAACTCTGGGCTGTGATGTCACTTCTGGAGAAAGAAGCTTCCTTGGGACACGACACTTCCCTGGAATCTCCTGAGACCGCTGCTTACTGTGTTCCCTGGCTCCTGAGACTAGACGCTGGCCTCTGCCATGGGACACCCCTTGTGTGGCAGGACTTGTCTGTGTGCCTTGGGTGGGGGAGAGCTGGGTGCTCCTTGGAGAGCCGGGCCCTGTGGCCCAGGACGGCCCGAGCCTGGGTTTTCCTGGCCCTCTTTACCTCGCCAATGAATGTCTTCATGAACCAATGCCGAGTGACAGCCCGAGGCACAAGCTTTCGTGTTCCTGATGGAAAAGACACGTGTGCTCAGGGCCTCTAGGCCGCCACGAAAACCTCTCTGTGACAGGCCTCTCTTGAGACCCTCCCCAGGGGGAGGAGCAGAAGGGCTGAGCCCTCCCCAATTTGTGCCTCATGGCTGCCCGCCAGACAGACCTCCTTGAGCTCTGCCCTGCTGGAGCTCAGCCCCGTCCCAAGACCTCTGCTCCCTGCAGAAAAGCAAAAAGCAAGCGAACTCTCCATTGCTGGAGAATTCCACCCTGCACACGGTCGGGGCAGGCCTGGATTTGGTCTCCCACCAGCTGTACCTTCAACTCGGCCTTCCCTCGCACTACCCTTAGGGACAGGGCTTCTGGGGAAGAGCGGGGAAACTGTCTACCCACCAGGTGGGTCATGAGGTCGAAAGGTTTCTCTTAAGATGATTTCCAGGTGTTCTGGGAGCCTTAGGACGCCAGGGTCCCCTGCCGTGTAAAACCCTGAGACGCTCCCAGCACCCAAGACATCATCAGAGCCTGCTCCTGGGATGTGAGGCTGTCACCCACATCCAGGGCAGTGGTAGAGTTGTCTAGACTCCAAGGCTTCCCACTGTGCCCAGCACTTGGCCTCAACCTCAGGAGAGGGGGCAGGACTGTCCCCTGGAGCCAGGCTGAATGCACAGCCTGTTGGTGTCCTGGGCTTGTGTTGCCAAAGGACAGGCCAGAATCCAGGCCGTGAAGGTGGGCTCTAGAAGCAGAGAGCGGCAGGGTGACCGAGATGGCAGCCGTGGACGTCACAGATGTCTCCTGAATTGGGCGTCAGGCCGGGCGACATGGGATGGCGGGATGGTGCTCCACTGGGGTTGGTTAGGGTGAGGGATGGGCATGTGGCAGGGAGGGTGGCCAGCTGCGAGGCAGACAGATGGTCTATTGGACAGGGAAGGCCCATGCCCCAGGATACAGAGCGCACCCTCAGAGAGGCAACGATCCCATTGGCCAATAGGGATGACAGGCCTCTGACGCAGGGACGGGGTTGTCACGGAGCTCACACCCCTGAGAGGCCCTCAGCAGGGGATTTCTCGGAGGTGTCAAATTAGTTGGGGACAGAAAAATCCTTGCCGAGTAATCAAGCTAGCCCAGACAGTGTGACATCCCTTGGTCTAACTGCAGGACACCCGTGTGCGGCTGGCACCTACCATGCATGGCGTACCTCTCGTCACCCATGAGCTGCACCAGGGCCCAAGAGGCGTCATCCTCGTCTAAGGACGCCAGGAGCATGGATGTTACATGGCTCATGCCCCCACAGTAGCCGACCTCCTGCAAAAACCACGCCACGAGGGGATCACTTGAGTGGGCCGAGGTCACCTAGGAGATACCCTGGGAGATGATCTATTGTTGAATCACAGGAGGAAGGTCACTTGGGAGGTCAAAGGTCCCCTCAGAGGTCACGGGCCACCGGGTAGGCCTGCCACACACCCCAAAGATTTAGGGCTCAGCCTCTGCACCCCTCACCTGACGCCGCATCAGAACTGAGCGGGTCATGCACATGTCAGCTGCACGGAGCTCGGAGAGACTCCCGCAGCTTCCAAGCGGGCGATGCCAGCAGTGGCAGAGGTGAGGACCCCAGATGCCAGGCAAGGGAGAGCGGCATGGTGGGCACAGGGCAGCACAAATGGACCTAACCCCTGTGCAGGTCTGCTGGGGCACTGACTGCCACCAGCAGGGTCTCCATGCAGCCCATGGGATGCCAGACACTGGAGCGTGTCCGGGTCCACATCCTATGTGGGCAGCTGTCCCTATAGGAAATCAAATCAGCAGCTCTCCCTGCTGGGAGGGGAACAAAAATCCGGGATCTTGCAAGGGCACTGTCTCTGTGAGCCGCTCACTGTCTACCAGGCTGTGACGGGTTTGGAGTGAAGTACTCATCGATTTCTGTCGGGTTTCCGATGAGGAACATAGCTTCTCGACTACCCAGACTGGCTTGATGTTACCGGCCCTTCGCCATCAGGTCACTGTTTCCTGGGAGATGCTTCCTGCAAGCCCTCCAGGCACCGGAGGCTTGGGGCAGCCCCAGGAGGCCGGTGTCAAGTCTCCTTCTGAGAACGGTGGGCAGGTCCGGGTCAGACCCCAACCCACTGCTTTGTCGGCTTGGAAGGAGACACCCTCCCGGAACGTGGCCGCGGGCGAGCAGTGGGCTCGACCCTACGTCGTTCATTCTGATCGGTCACTCACAGTGAATGTGAATAAACACCGCCACAACCCGCTAGGCCCCAGGCCTGACAGCAAGAGAATGAGGCCCAAGGTGTCATGGTCCAGAAACACTCACCGGGTTGTAGACAGAATAGGCCACCGGGACACACAGCAAGGCTTGTTTCCTAGGAAAGAGGAGGTTTTTGTGGGTTTCATCCTGACATGCTTCATGTCATTTTTTTCTAACAAACC